>NC_057804.1:361783445-361932797 GCF_018294505.1 Triticum aestivum
GTTATTGTTGTTGTTGTTGTTGTTGTTGTTGTTGTTGTTGTTGTTGTTGTTGCCTTGGTTCTGGTTCTGCACTAGCATCTGCATCAAGGCATTCTGCTGCTGGATCAACTGGGTGAGCTCCGGTGGGAACACGAATCCAGTGTCACGTCTCGGAGGCATCTGATGGGTTAGAGGGCGAGAAAACAGAATAGAATAAGGTCTAAGAGAGATTCACTACCCATATGCACATGAGGCAAATACAATCAATTCACTTCATTCAATATCAACCAAGGTTCACACAACGGTCTAAACTACGACTAAAAATCGACCGAAACTAACTACTTGGAAGAATACTACTAGTAACATGGTGGCCGTCTAGAAATTTTGATCGGAGGAAGAGACCATGATATATGCTCCAGGTTCGTCTATGTAGTCATCATCACTGTCATCATTTGCATCACTGTCCGTGTCGGTGTCGTCCAAGATGATGTAGTCCTCTGAACAGATCTCATTTTAAGGTTCTCGCTTATGGTTCTCGACGGGTAGCCCTAGCTTCCTCTTCAAATGTTCATGCTTCTCCAGTAGTACAACAATTTCTTCCTCATATCCATTGCGTGTATACTTGAGTGCCTCTTCTAGCTCAATATTCTTCTTCATCAGCTTCTTGATCTTCTTCATGTTGAAGCACAGTTTATTCTCGTATCAGCGAATGTGGTCACCCATCTCCTGAATGTAAGCTGCAATTGACCCATCCTTCCTGGTACGAATCATCTCCCATTCCTCGTCATGACGTCCACATATTTGATAAATGGTGTTTTCTAGCTCCTTGTGACACACCTCACATATGCGTCCAAAAGTGATGTGGGCTGCCATGCTCTTTCCCAAACTCCAACTTGGTGCATCCCAGTAGAAATCAATATTCTCCGTTGTTGGCTCAAATGTCTTCCCATGTACCCAAACCTTGATTTCCAGCGCTCCTCTTCCGGTAAAGTTGCAGAGAAAGTCCTAGTGAAGCTTGGTAGTCCGATGTTCAGGTACTTAGTTACTTCCTTCAACTGTCGTCCGAAAGGGGTGTCGTCATCCGGCTGAATGAACTTGTTCCTGAGGTCTGCCATCTATAGGGTAGAAATAGAGGAGAATTAGAAATGAGCAGAGAAGAGTAATCATGTGGCTTATCCTAGTGGTCGCGTCCTACAGTTAGTGCGTGGTCTGATACCATCTTGTAGCGACCATGATCCCAATGGACCGAAGTCTCTGTGCTTAAGTGTCATCCCTGGATTAGTAATGCTGACACACATAGTACTCGAGGAATTATAACGGAGTACAATCACACATTTATTACATCGAGTCCTCATAAAGAGTATGATTACACAAAAATAATATGGCTGAAGGCCATCTAAACTAAATAGTTGTGGAAGCTTCGAAGGAAAATGAGTCCATCAACTCCAACGGCATAGCTGAGTGCACGACAACGACCTATCACACCTTATTTGTCGTCTGAGTAGTCTACAACATGAGGCGTTACAACCGTGTAGGTCAGCACATTGAATATGCTGGCAGAGTTACACAGTAAAGCAATGAATGCAAGAACTGTATCTACATGCAATATTTGGCTGGTGGAGGCTCTAAGTTTATGATTTTGCATAAAGCTAGTTTTTTCCTAGAACAAAGGAATAAATTTATTTACTACTCCCAAGTTGTACCAAATATTTGAGAAGGTTCCTCCAACTCAAATCCCAATTAAACAAGTATCATCATTAAACCTAATTTAATTAATTAAAGAGTGATGAGATCAACAATAATATCCAATTCCAGATACTTAAGATGTCCATAACCGGGGACACGGCTAACCATGATTAGTTTATACACTCTGTAGAGGTTACACACTTTTCCCCACAAGACTCAACCGCATCCATGATCGGAAGATCAAGACATAGTCTTTCTGAAGTATTAACTCTCTACTCCAGGCAGACCGGTACACCTAATTTCCCCTACATCTGCTAGTCCACCTCTTCGAGAGCTCATACAACTTACTCAACTATGCCAGAGCCCATAATGGCTTGTGACTGCACACAGAAGTTTCTAGGCATGAAATATCATATGATCCCTTTGAGCCTGAGTGGCGAACCGAGGAAAAATCACACGGGTACTACAGGATTTCCCAAATGGACAAACACCGGATTCTCCAGGTACCCCAACCAATCCACCCAGATGTGCATTAAAGTTGCCACCTTAATGTTATCCAAAATTAATGACTCTCATAACTTCCATGTGTATCACAATCCAATCCACGTCTACGAGCATGGCTAAGAAATAATAGAGCATAAAGTATATTCCTAGGGTGATCAAAGGTATTAGGTTCCTACCTCAAATACTACAACAAAACCACATGTTTCCAATCCTACTCATGCAAATATTTGAGGGGCAAAACTAATGCATAGTAAAAACTGGGTATAGAAAAGTATGATCAAAGTGTAACTTGCCTTGTTGACGATTTGTAAACTCTAGGGATTCGTAGTAACAAGCTTCGCACTCCGGGTAATCTAGCGTAGACAAACAGTAGCATACATAAGCAATCACTCAAACGAAACAAAGCGAAAAAAGAAAAGAATCCAAATAAAACTCAAAACAAGCTAACGACTAAACTAAACAGTAGGTACATGTACTTAGCTACGATTTGCAAAAAGAATCAACTCAAACAGAGTTATGAAACTCAAGATACAAACGAAACAAGATTGATTACTAATATGAACTAAACTCAAATTTTAAATTGTCAAAATCATGTTCAAGTTGGTTTACTGTAAAGAAGAGATCGTTACGAAGATTTAGGCGTTGGTTTCATCTAATTTGGATAAACGAGGAAAAAGTTACGCTAGTTTTAAGATCAGGGCTAAATCGCGAGAAAACTTATTCGCGGATAGGTCCCTGGCCGAAAAAAATAAAAGGAAAAAACTACAGAACGAACGTTCGCTAATAAAACTAAACGAATGAATTTGTTTGTTAAAATGATCTAATGGGTGAACATTCACTAACTAACTAAAAATAAAAACGTAAAACCGATCTACAAAAATAAAACCGAGAAAACCGAACGGTTTTATACCGGTTGACCGGAATTGACTGGCGGTGGATCGGCGGGGCGAGGCGACAGCGGCGCGGCAGTAGCATCAGCTAGCAGCGGCGGCAGTGGCGGCGGCTTCTAGGCGGCGCGGCGATGTGGAGGTCGAGTGGGCCGGGGGGCTCCCTTTAAAGAGGGGAAGAGGCGGCGTCAGGGTAGCTTGCGGGAGGGGGCCACTCCCCGTGTCCAGGTCGGACACGGCGGCGGTGGCGTCGTGCAAACTCCGGACTCTGTTCCCGAGCCAGAGGGAGACGGTGGCACGCGGCTGGGCTTGGCCTCGGCTGCGGCTAGACCGACCCAGTCGGCGCGCACTAACTTTTTTTTCTAAAATGATTTCCGTACAGAAGAAAACCCTAATAAATATAAAAAAATTCTAAAAATTCCAGAAACAATTTTAACCGTCCCTACCTAATATTTGGGACATAATGAACATTTTTTGGACTAAACGCAATTTTTCAAAATGCATGTTTTTCTCTAATTCAAATAAAATAGCAAAAGAACTACAAATAAAATAATAATTTGATTTCAAAATTTCTTCGCCAATATTTCTCTTCTATTGAAGAAGTCACTTTATCTTCTCTCATTTATTTTTATTGTTGGAAATAATTGGACAGAAATTATAAAAATCAAATTGATACTCTTTCAAATTTGAAATAAATTCAAATATGAATTTTTTTTGAAACCCCCAACTCTCTCATTGGTTCCTTGAGTTGCTTAAGATTTCTAGGATCACAACCAAATGCAAATAAAATATGATATGCATATGATGATCTATGTATAACATCCAAATTGAAAATTGTGATGTTACAGGCATGCTCACGTATAGTATAGCAACTACTACTATAGCAAGTAAACGGGAGAGATAGATATTAAAAAATTCTGGCATGCTCACGTTAGTAGTAGTATTAGCAATGTGCAGCGGTACAACACCGGAAAGGCGTGTATTTCTCTTTTTCTCAAATTAGAGAACTGCAAGTAAAACAAAATTATGAATGTGATAAATGTTGGGTCTTAATATCTTTTACCTTTCACTTAATAAATCCATTTTATAAATGTTGTTGTCAGGACCCCAACTCAAAGCCACAACGATCTAGCATGTAACACCTCATATCACTTTGTGGCCTTACCTTGCCCGGGACCGTTTGTGCCTTTTGGCACATGTATATGATAGTGTCGCTAGCATCCATATGACAAGGAGCCCGAGCTGACATGGCTAGTCGTGAACCCAAAGTGGCACTAACTTACAGGGACATGCATACGTGACCCAGCAATGAACATGTCGGTCATCAGCGAGTGAATCCGGGCTGTAGCACTGGGCTAGCAGGACTCCGGTAAACCGGGCTGTAGCAGGCTAACAGGACTCCGATAGACACCGCGTGACATTTTCCTGAAGGGACAGACACAGGAACAAAGAAGGACACATGTCGGCCAACCTAAGTGTTCCGGAGCAGTAGCCAGCTACCAAGGCTCAGTGGAAGCACTAGGAGACATTTCCCGGTAAGAGAGGCTACCAAGGATAAACAACTAGATAGTCATATCCCACACATACCAAGCATTTCAATAACATACACACAATATGCTCGATATATGCAAATACAACATGGCAAGACAACATGAATCTACAACTCGAGTATTTATTCAATAGGCTCCGAGGAGCAAGATATTACAAACATGGATCTCATGACCCAACATTCAGAGCATACAAGTCAAAGCACATACGGAAGCTCAACATGTCTGAGTGAAGGAAATATGCCCTAGAGGCAATAATAATGTTATTATTTATTTCCTTATTTCATGATAAATATTTATTATTCATGCTAGAATTGTATTAATCGGAAACATAATACATGTGTGAATACATAGACAAACATTGTGTCACTAGTATGCCTATACTTGACTAGCTTGTTGATCAAAGATGGTTGTGTTTCCTAGCCATAGACATGAGTTGTCATTTGATTAACGAGATCATATCATTACAAGAATGATGTGACTGACTTGACCCATTCCGTTAGCTCAACACTTGATCGTTTAGTATGTTGTTATTGCTTTCTTCATGACTTATACATGTTCCTATGACTATGAGATTATGCAACTCCCATTTACTGGAGGAACAATTTGTGTGCTACCAAACATCACAACGTAACTGGGTGATGATAAAGGAGCTCCACAGGTGTATACGAAGGTACATGTTGAGTTGGCGTATTTCGAGATTAGGATTTGTCACTCCGATTGTCGGAGAGGTATCTCTGAGTCCTCTCGGTAATACACATCACTATAAGCCTTGCAAGCAATGTAGCTAATGAGTTAGTTGCGGATTGATGCATTACGTAACGAGACTGAACTAGGTATTGAGATACCGACAATCAAATCTCGGGCAAATAACATACCGATGACAAAGGGAACAACTTATGTTGTTATGCGGTTTGACCGATAAAGATCTTCGTAGAATATATAGGAGCCAACATGAGAATCCAGGTTCCGCTATTGCTTATTGACCGGAAATGTGTCTCGGTCATGTCTACATAGTTCTCGAACACGTAGGGTCCACACGCTTAAGGTTTCGATGACAGTTATATTATGAGTTTATGTGTTTTGATGTACCGAAGAAGTTCAAAGTCCCGGATGAGATCGGGGACATGATGAGGAGTCTCGAAATGGTCGAGATATAAAGATCGATATATTGGACGACTATATTCGGACACCGGAAAGGTTCTGAGTGATTCGGATATTTTTGGGGGTAGCAGGGAGTTACTGGAATACGAGGAAGAAGCAATGGGCCTCATGGGCCAAGTGGTGGAAGAGAGGAGGCAGGGTGCGCGGCCCCCTAGCCCAAACTGAATTGGACTAGGGGGGCGGGCCCCCTTTCCTCCTTTTCCTCCCTCTCCTTCCTTCTCCATCTCCTTCCCTTCATTCCCCTCTCCTACTTGGACTAGGAAAGAGGGGGAATCCTACTTGGAGTAGGATTGCCCCTCTTTGGCGCGCCTCCTCCCCTTGGTCAGCCCTCTCCTCCTCCCCCCTTTATATACGGAGGAGGGGGCACCCCATAGACACAACAATTGATCTCTTGATCTCTTAGCCATGTGCGGTGCCCCCCTCCACCATAGTCCTCCCCGATAATATTGTAGCGGTGCTTAGGTGAAGCCCTGTGACGGTAGAACATCAAGATCGTCACCACACCGTCGTGCTGACGGAACTCTTCCCCGACATTCTGCTGGATCAGAGTACGGGGATCTTCATCGAGCTGAACGTGTGCTAGAACTCGGAGGTGCCGTAGTTTCGGTGTTTGATCGGTTGGGCCGTGAAGACGTATGACTACATCAACCGCGCTGTTCTAACGCTTCCGCTTTCGGTCTACGAGGGTATGTGGACAACACTCTCCCCTCTCATTGCTATGCATCACCATGATCTTGCGTGTGCGTAGGATTTTTTTTGAAATTACTACTTTACCCAACACTGAGTACAGACATCTACAAATGAAAAAGGCTAAGAAGCCTGACTATCTACCAGATCCTATCGAGGGCACAAGATTGTAGCTGAGGTAACAAGCTAAACGTCGAAGTCCACGCGGGACTACTAGTGAGACGGAAGTCTCTCTGCAATAACATAAAATAGGAAAACGTGAGTACAAATGTACCCAGCAAGACTTACATCAGAACTAACTACATATGCATCAGTATCAACAAAGAGGATGGTGGGGTTTAACAGCGGCAAGCCAGTTTTGACTCGGTGCCTATCCTGAAATACGACTGCAAGCAACTCTTTGAGGTGGCGCACACGAGTCCACATATTCACCATATCAATTCACCACTATGGATCCGCTCCCGTCTCTCTACGAGAACGCCATCCATAGCACTCACGCTTATCTTGCGTATTTTAGAGTATCCACTTTCACTTGTCTATGAACTGTTATAGGCAACCCAGAAGTCCTTTACCGTGGACACGACTATTCGAATAGATTATTTATAACCCTGCAGGTGTGTACTTCTTCATACATGTTTCCACCACTTAGCGTCTGCACACGACATGTGCTCGGCAGACTTCAAGCAAAAGCCGACGTGGGTGTAGACCACGACCTACCTAAACACTCAAGTCTCTAGTCCAGGTTTATCGCCTATTCAGGTTCCATCCACAGGGAGTCCGGATGAGGTTTCCACATACGGCCCCGAACGATGTGTACAGGGTTCCATGACACCAAACAGGCGCTCAGCATACCCGGCCATGTGCCTACCGCATCACAGCCCACCCCTCAGGTCAGCGCTGCGCACGGCCTCTAGCATTCTACAAACACCAGAAACTACTTGCAACTCCTGGACAGAGGACTAGGGTGGTTGAGAAGTCGAGCGGGGTCATATTTCGGGGCCCAATGCATGGTAGTAGCTGTATCATGGATCACAAACACAGAACTCAGTTCCTGAGGATGGCTTCAATGAGATAACCACCATGTACTCCTACATGGCCTCTCATCGTTACCTTTACCAAATCGTGTTCACACACTTAGCTCACACACAGTCGGACATGTTCACCACTGTTCCAATTCATCCCCGATGAATCAGACCTAACACAACTCTAAGCATAGCAGGAATGACAAACAAGTATGAATGAGTAGGCACATCAGGGCTCAAACAACTCCTACTCATGCTAGTGGGTTTCATCTATTTACTGTGGCAATGACAGGTCATGCAGAGGATAAAGGGGTTCAGCTACCGCGGCAAGTAACAGATGAATCATTGTTGTCCTAATGCAGTAAAAGAGAGCAGGAGCGAGAGAGTGGGATTGTATCGGAATGAACAAGGGGGTTTTGCTTGCCTGACAGAGTGGTAGTGGGATACAGCCCTTCAGTTGGGTACTCGTGAATATCCTTGGAGGCAGAACCTACCACGAAGAACACATCGAAACACAATCATCACATGGCAATATGCAACAATATGATGCATGCAATGACATGGCAAAATGAGTGTGTTTTGGCTAATGCAACTTAGAACAGATTGGTTTGAGTCCATTTGAACCAAGGATTCAAATGCAAACCCAAAATATGAAATCATGTTAGTGCATTAACTTGTTTCATGTAAACAGCAAGGTTAAAGTGTTCTGACATGCATGAGACCAGTACAGATGGAAATATTGGATTTTTCTGATCAAATTTCATATATAAATCTTTGCATTTGGAGTTACAAATTAATTTCTATGATTTTTAGAAGTTAGCACTATTTTCAGGAATTTCCTGAATAAACTTAAATCCAGAAAATGCTTTACTGCATCAGCATTGCATCTCTCTGACGTCAGCAGGTCAATAGGTGTTAGTCCGGGTCAAACCTGACGTGTGAGATCCACACGTTAGTGTAACAGGGCAGGAACAGAGGCTGACCAGTGGGGCCAGGTCAATGCTGACTGGGTAGGTCAAACCTGGTAGCCAGGGCCCGCTGGACTTAATCTAATCCTAATCAGAAACTAATCCAGGTTAATTAAGGGCAGTGGGGCCCGTCTGTAAGTGGGTCAGGGGTTAGTTAGCGGGGTGATTAGTCGCTAATGGCTTAGCCACGACAGCACGCCGGCGGTTAGATGACGGCGACGACCCAGGGCGGCGGTGGCTCGCCGGAGTGGCGCTAAGGGCTGCGGTTGGGCGCGCGAAGAGTACCAGGAGGTAGCCCATGCCCGCGCGTAACCAGGGGAATCAGCGGAAGGGCGTCGAGTGGCTGGAGTTTGCCAGAGTGGAGCCCGCGGCGGCTGCCGGAGCTCGGGGCTGGTGCGAGTTGGCGGTAGGGGGGACGGTAGGTTGAACGGGTGGGTGCGCCCGGCTCCTGGGAGCGTGCTGAGCACAGCGGTGTGCTCGGCTTCGAGCTACTGTGGCTCTAGCCACACCGGCGGCGAGGCGTGGTGGCGGCGAGCTTCGGCCGCGGTGGTCTACGGGGGCTAGAGGAGGAAAACGACGGACGGGAGAGAGGGATCCGGTAGAGGAGCTCATGGGAAGGTCGATGAGTAGCTCAGCGTTCTTGGGAACGCTCAGAGGTCGGTGAATCGAGCGACAGTGTTCGTCGGAGCATACGAGGAAGATGGCGATGGTGACGATGCTGCAGGGCATCCGCAGGCACGTTCTTCGGCTTGGTGCTTCACGACATCGAGGCGGAGCTAGAGGTCACAGCCACGGGGCAAGGGGACGGCGATGGGCATGGTGCTTTGCGGCGGCGGGCACCGGCTGGTTTGGGTAGCCATGAGGGAGAGAGATCAGAGGAGAGGAGGGCCACGGGGTGGGGGTGAGAGGGGTAAGGGGTCTGCCATCTCGCTGGCATGGCTGGAAGGGGCGGGGCGCCGTGCTGGAGCAGGAGGTGGTCGTGGTCGTGCGCTGTTGCTGGCACACAGCTGCTTCGGGGCGAGGGGGTTGAAGATGACTGGCTGGGGCCAGTGGGCTGGGACTCGGCCGGGCTGCAGTGGGGCGCCAGGTAAGTGCAGGTAGGTTTTTTGTCCTTTTTCTATTGTTTCAGTTTTCTATTTATTTCGTCTCTATTTTGATTTAGTTTTAGAACTAAATCATTTTATTAAATTCTAAACATAAATATGGGCACTAACTGAATTAATCCAGAGGCCCCCAAGTGATTTCAGGATAATTTGGAGAATTTAAGATATTTATAGAATTCAAATGCCCCAATCCAAATATAATATAGGTTAATTCAAAAATCCATAAAAGGCCAACAAATATTCTAATGATTTTTGGCAGAGGTTTCCACCTTGATCAAAAATCATGAGCATTTTTAAAGGGCATTTTGCGTTCTTGAAAAAGATTTTATTTGATCCTATTGAATTCTTTCTGGTGCTAGCGTTTGATCAATCCCCATTTCAACTTTAAATCAAATTTAAACATGATGCATGGAGATTATGCAATGACAGGCAAGACTAAGCTAGGGCTGTGACAACTCACCCCCACTAAACAAGAATCTCGTCTCGAGATTCAAGCATAGGGTAAGATGAAGGGAGGACGCAATTAACACAATCTTCACGATCCAGGTTGCACTTCAAAAGGGCGTTGACTCAATCACCATCATCGTCTCGTCGTCTTGCTCTGAGAACTCCAACTAACATGACAGCGAGAGGAAAGGAAAAACTCTTAGAGGGATCGATATTCTCGAAGATCGAACAACTCAGGATCAACTCACGGAGTGAGACATTAAAACATCTCGCGAACTGAGACACAAACCAAACATCCAAATGAATGAAGTGAAACAGATGACAAAGGTTCACTAGGTAGGAACCAATTCCACACCTAAGAAGGTGGTAAACCGTTGTCAACGTAGCGAGGAGTTGAGTTGCCATGATACCATAATGAGACATGTTAGAGGAGGCGACTCGTAGAGTTATTACCTTAAGTGGCAAAAAAGAATTACTTTTGATATAGAGATCATTGAGACTCTTTATACCAGCCTAAGGCAATTCACCAACAATCATTTGGCGGGGTACGAAGGAATGGCATACCCGGACTAGGATGGATGATGTGGATTACCTTGTTGAAGACAAAGCTAGAGATGATTTTTCTTATCATCGGAAATGGATGGAACCCATGGTAGGTCCACAATAGCAGTGACAGGATGGGGACAAAATGCCAATGCTGGGAATGATTCTAGTAACTGGGGAGAAGCTCAACAGTAGAGATTGATTCCACTGTTGGAGTGGTTATAGCATAACCGAAAAAACTGGGAGCAATCCTAGTTAGTGGCGGTGATAAAACCTAGTGCTTGTGTGTGCTCTCAAGAACTTGAGCATTTCCATACTCATCAAGGTTTTACCAACATCCATGTCAAGGATCCTGGCAACACAACATACTACCATGATGAATAGTGATGGACGATGCGGATACAAAGGAAGATAACACCTTCTCAGATTTCACCTTAACAGAGCCAAGGAAACAAAATCTGGATGATCGACCGAGACACATTTAGCACTTCGCTTCTAATGTTCTCCTTGATGTGCTAGCGTAATCCATTCATAGATATGGTTTGATATCTAGAACATCAAGTAAAAGGTCAGACTTCGGGAACTCAAAAATCCATAAGGGTCAACTAGGAAGTAAATCCCACGAAATCCTTATGGGGAGGTGGCCAACTTCCTCAAATAAGATACTACAATAGTAGGTCTTCCAGTTGGGTGTGTTGGCCATGACATCCACTTTACCGGTTATGATGAGACCAAAATTATAGTTCTTGGGAAATGTTTCAACCATCATATCAGCCTGAGATCCAGATCTAGATGGTGCCAAAATATTCCAGACTCATCAAGCCTAGAAACAAAGAATAATAGTTTGCAACACAAATCGACGAGATGACGTTGCGAGAGTCTCGGGAAATGACCTACGATAGGAGGCTCCAAAACATGAGCTGGTTCCTCTACAAACATGTGAGCACGTTGTCCCAAACAAGCATGATCACATGGTAGTCTTACAATGAAAACTACTGAGTTCTGGCTGGGAACCATCATCGAGGATAACGGAATCTTGTACAAATCCGTCTGGTACCTTCAGGACTAGCACTTAGAACTTATTATCCTTGAACAAATCAATCAGTGGCTTGGTGTCCTAGGAATACATATAGAATGAAGATGATCAGTCTAACAGACCACGAAATACTTCACACATGCATAACTGACTTGGGATGGTTCCAGAGGAGGTAAAAACATGCTTCCTCGAATTCACGGCGGCAACTTGGATCAAATGCACATGAATTAGAGGAAGTCACTTCTTTCATCCAAACATATACCTCACGAACGGTCTTGAAGATAATGCTTATAAAAGTTCCCAATAAAAGCTGGATGTTCAACATGGATCATGGAAAAGATAACAATGTTGTTGATGGGATCAACAACAATTCATCTAGGTTTCCATATAAGTGGAGTTTCAAAATTGCGTGAGCAAGGTGGTAGCATTGGTCAGACCCAAAAGATATAATGGTGTATGTTCGAGGAAACAACCACGAGTAAGACAACATTATGAATATCGTTGGTTCTGATTTGATTTGATGATAGCCCATACTCAAATCAAGGATTGGATAAGATGATATGTCCATTAACTGATCACGAGGGTCAATCGATGAAAATACCACCTTTCTTCAACACACATAAAGGATATCCCTTAAAATGAACTGAGTCAGGTAAGCTTTTATCTTCCAGTTCTCCAAGTTGTTATTTAGCTTAACCAAATAGCTCAAGGTATCCGTCATAGATTCTTGGACAAAGGGTGGTTTATGAGAAACCAACTTGATCACGAGCTTAACATAGCGGTCAAGTGACAACCTGGTGATACTTTCGAGAAGACATTCAGAAAATCGCGAACCACCGACATGTTACTAAGCTCGAGAACAATCTTGCTTTTCAGGGCAAGACGATATGATCAACAGAGCAAGGGATTGACACAATCCTAACTCATTGATCGGAGGGTGCACCGGAAATAAGGACTACGTAGCATGATCAATCTTAGAATGATGATTCCATAAGCAACACACTAAGAATGAGATTTTCGTCCATTAACCACTAAGCAACATGGTTGCTAGGGGTATTGATTTCACACATCATGATCCACTTGTTGGCATTCTGGTTACAACAACACGGGGACCGAGAAATGAATAATGATGGCGAGAAGTATCACTGCGTCAAGAATTCACAAGAGCTGGTGCAATTCTCATGAAAATCCTGACATAAAGGGAGTAATACTCCAGGGTAGAACAGAATCAAAAGCTGGATTGGCATTTTGATCTGCGAAATACAACTACTTTGACCCAATCCCGGATATGGAAGAGGTACTGGAGTTTGTTTCTCCTAGTCATTCCGGGATAGAATGGCTTGACGGACCACAAGAGTAATAGGCATCAATGAACAAATGCACGCATACCCTTGACTATCAATGGATAGACGAAGGTCAAAAGACAACTAAAGAGGGATAACTCAAATGAATATACGATTTTCCGAGTTGTGGATGCATGGATTAGCATGTCGAACGAGTTCAACAAATTTTTTCGGATAACCCATGCAGATAGATAGAATTGGCAGAGTAACATCATAAAATCGAGAACTTGTCAAGAGCACTCTGGTTGTGATCTTTCGGTTCAGCGAGGAACTTCTGCAATAAACAGTTCATGATATTTGGAAGAAGAATATACCATGAACCTCGAGGACTAATGCAAAGGTTACTAATATCCTAAAGGAACTAGCAAACACTATCAACATGAAGTAGGGTATATCATGGGCTTCAAAACCCAGGAATAAAATACCTACCACTAAGTGGCATCGGGGGATGCCTTCAAGAATAAAGACCAGAACCATCACACTGGGAACACAAAGCATGGCAGGGTTACTAGGTGATACTCTAGACACCTAGGGTCATAATAATAACTCCAACATAAATGCCGAGGCAATGAAGTACCTGAACACACTAGTTAGTGTGGTTGATCTTGCAGAAGGAGCTTCGGAACGGTAAGTAGGGATTTGCAAATGCATCAGATTATTTAGAGACCTAGGATGACTCGGACAGCATAACGGCTGTAAATGCTCGAAAAGGTTTGAGACATCTTGAAAAGTGGTGGCATAACCACTCAGAAGCACAATATCAAGGTTCTGGGATCAATTATGAATACACGGAAGTAGTAGGAACTGAACTAAGGCCTAAAACCACCAATCCTACAAGTCTACGGATTGGTAACACGTGATCCTGATAGAAAGAAGAGATAGCCTTGTTCCTTAACCCCGTAGGAAAGATAAGATGACTCAGATCAGAAGGCATAGGGTATAAGGAGTAAAAAGAGCCTTACGTTCCATCCCACAATCAATTCCCTTATGTAACTAAAGAATTTCTAGACTCAACTTCGACCAGTTTGGCTTGGCAATCCTATAGGCAGTCAGGCTCTGATACGAAAGCTGTCAAGACCCCGACTCAAAGCCACACCGATCTAGCATGTAACACCTCATATCACTTCGCGGCCTCACGCACGGTATTCACACGGGTGTCGCCTTACCATGCCCGGGACCGTTTGCGCCTTTTGGCACACGTATATGATAGTGTCACTACCATCCATTTGACTAGGAGCCCGGGCTGACATTACTAGTCTTGAACCCAAAGTGGCACTAACTTACAGGGACATGCATACATGACCCAACAGCGAACGTGTCGGTCATCAGTGAGTGAATCCGGGCTGTAGCAACTGGGCTAGCAGGACTCCGGTAAACCGGGCTGTAGCAGGCTAACAGGACTCCAATAGACACCGCGTGACATTTTCCCGAAGGGACAGACACAGAAACAAAGAAGGACACATGTCGGCCAACCTAAGTGTTCCGGAGCAGTAGCCAGCTACCAAGGCTCAGTGGAAGCACTAGGAGACATTTCCCGGTAAGAGAGGCTACCAAGGATAAACAACTAGATAGTCATATCCCACACATACCAAGCATTTCAATAACATACACACAATATGCTCGATATGTGCAAATACATCATGGCATCACAACATGACTCTACAACTCGAGTATTTATTCAATAGTCTCCGAGGAGCGAGATATTACAAACATGGGTCTCATGACCCAACATTCAGAGCATACAAGTCAAAGCACATGCGAAAGCTCAACATGTCTGAGTGAAGGAAATATGCCCTAGAGGCAATAATAAAGTTATTATTTATTTCCTTATTTCATGATAAATGTTTATTATTCATGCTAGAATTATATTAACCGAAAACATAATACATGTGTGAATACATAGACAAACATAGTGTCACTAGTATGCCTAAACACTCAAGTCTCTAGTCCAGGTTTATCGCCTATTCAGGTTCCATCCGCAAGGAGTCCGGCCGAGGTTTCCACATACGACCCCGAACGATGTGTACAGGGTTCCGCGACACCAAACGGGCGCCCGGCATACCCGGCCACGTGCCTACCACATCACAGCCCACCCCTCGGGTCAGCGATGTGCACGGCCTCCAGCATACTACAAACACCAGAAACTACTTGCAACTTTTGGACAGAGGACAAGGGTGGTTAAGAAGTTGAGCGGGGTCATATCTCAGGGCCCAATGCATGGTAGTAGCTGAATCATGGATCACAAACACAGAACTCAGTTCCTGAGGACGACTTCAATGAGACAACCCATCATGTACTCCTACATGGCCTCTCACCGCTACCTTTACCAAATCGTGTTCACACACAATAGGACATGCTCACCACTGTTCCAATTCATCCCCGATGAATCAGACCTGACACAACTCTAAGCATAGCAGGCATAACAAACAAGCATGAATGAGTAGGCACATCAGGGCTCAAACAACTCCTACTCATGCTAGTGGGTTTCATCTATTTACTGTGGCAATGACAGGTCATGCAGAGGATAAAGGGGTTCAGCTACCGCAACAAGTAACAGACAAATCGTTGTTGTCCTAATGCAGTAAAAGAGAGTAGGAGCGAGAGAGTGGGATTATATCGGAATGAACAAGGGGTTTTGCTTGCCTAACAGAGTGGTAGTGGGATACTGCCCTTCTGTTGGATACTCGTGAATATCCTCGGAGGGAGAACCAACCATGAAGAACACATCGAAACACAATCATCACATGGCAATATGCAACAATATGATGCATGCAATGACATGGCAAAATGAGTGTGTTTTGGCTAATGCAGCTTAGAACAAATTGGTTTGAGTCCATTTGAACCAATGATTCAAATGCAAACCCAAAATATGAAGTCATGTTAGTGCATTAACTTGTTTCATGTAAACAGCAAGGTTAAACTGTTCTGACATGCATGAGACCAGTACAGATGGAAAGATTGGATTTTTCTGATCAAATTTCATATATAAATCTATGCATTTGGAGTTATAGATTAATTTCTATGATTTTTAGAAGTTAGCACTATTTTCAGGAATTTCCTGAATAAACTTAAATCCATAAATGCTTTACTGCGTCAGCATTGCATCACTATGACGTTAGCAGGTCAACAGGTGCTGGTCCGGGTCAAACCAGACATGTGGGGTCCACACGTCAGTGTAACAGGGCAGGAACAGAGGCTGACTAGTGGGGCCAGGTCAATGCTGACTGGGCATGTCAAACCTGGCAGCCAGGGCCCATTGGAGTTAATCTAATCCTAATCACAAACTAATCCCGGTTAATTAAGGGTAGTGGGGCCCGTCTGTAAGTGGGTCAAGGGTTAGTTAGTGGGGTGATTAGTCGCTAATGGCTTAGCCACGTCAGCACGCTGGCGGTTAGACAACGGCGATGACCCAGGGCGGCGGTGGCTCGCCAGAGTGGCGCTAAGGGCTGCGGTTGGACGCGCGAAGAGTACCAGGAGGTAGCCCATGCCCGCGCGCAACCAGGGGAATCGGCGGGAGGGCGTCGGGTGGCTGGAGTTTGCCGGAGTGGAGCCCGCGGCGGCTGCCGGAGCTTGGGGCCCGTGTGGGTTGGCGCTAGGGGACGGTAGGTCGAACGGGTGGGCGCGCTCGGCTCCCGGGAGCGTGCTAAGCACAACGGTGTGCTCGGCTTCGAGCTACTGTGGCTCTAGCCACGCCGGCGGCGAGGCGCGGTGGCGGCGACCTTCGGCCGCGGTGGTCTACGGAGGCTAGAGGAGGAAAACGACAAAGGGGAGAGAGGGATCCGGTAGAGGAGCTCACAGGAAGGTCGATGAGTAGCTCAGCGTGCTCGGGGATGCTCGAAGGTTGGCGAATCGAGCGACGGCGTTCGTCGGAGCAGACGAGGAAGATGGCGATGATGACGATGCTGCAGGGCATCCGCGGGTGCGTTCTTCAGCTTGGTGCTTCACGACATCGAGGCGGAGCTAGAGATCACAACCACGGGGCAAGGGGACGGCGGTGGGCGCAATGCTTTGCGGCGGCTGGCACCGACTGGTTTGGGCGGCCGTGAGGGAGAGAGAGCGGAGGATAGGAGGGCCACGGGGGGTGGGGGAGTGAGAGGGGTCAGGGGTCTGCCGTCTCGCTGGCACGGCTGGAAGGGGCGGGGCGCCGCGCTGGAGCAGGAGGTGGTCGTGGTCGTGCGCTGCTGCTGGCACGCAACTGCTTCGGGGCGAGGGGGTTGAAGATGACTGGCAGGGGCCAGTGGGTTGGGCCTCTGCTGGGCTGCTGTGGGGCGCCAGGTAAGTGCAGGTAGGTTTTCTGTCCTTTTTCTATTGTTTTAGTTTTCTATTTATTTCCTCTTTGATTTGATTTAGTTTTAGAACTAAATCATTTTATTAAATTCTGAACATAAATATGGGCACTAACTGAATTAATCCAGAGGCCCCCAAGTAATTTCAAAATAATTTGGAGCATTTAAAATATTTATAGAATTCAAATGCCCCAATTCAAATATAATATGGGTTAATTCAAAAATCAATAAATGACCAACAAATATGCTAATGATTTTTGGCAGAGGTTTCCACCTTGATCAAAAACCATGAGCATTTTTAAAGGGCATTTTGGGTTCTTGAAAAAGATTTTATTTGATCCTATTGAATTCTTTCTGGTGCTAGGGTTTGATCAATCCCCATTTCAACTTTAAATCAAATTTAAACATGATGCATGGAGATTAGCAATGATAGGCAAGACTAAGCTAGGGCTGTGACAGTTATGACATGGTTTTCCTTTGTTTTTATTAAAAAGTTTTGTATATTTGAACCGAACTAACATATGGAGTTGTTGTTGAAATAATCATCTAATGTATAATGATAAATAAGAGACTTAATACTCTCTGCACTGCCCAATCTATAAATCAATGATGCATCAGTACATTTGTACTTATGTTTTCAATGTTGATAATTAATTAATAAAGTAATGAGTTGCATGAGTCTCCATGTTTATGCATGTTTAGGATCTTACTTGAAGCAAATAAGTTAATGAATACCAAATAAAAATATTTTTATGTTGAGCAGTTGTTTTCAAGATATAACATTTCACGACATGTGCATAACACGTGCCATTTACTAGGAGAGATATATCTCCTGCATGGTCCACAACGAAAATGTGTTAGACTTGTTAGCGTCGGATGCTCGCAACGCGATGAACTAAGTTTGAATTCTATATTTAGCTTTAAATTTTTATATTATATATTATTTAATATATACTTCTTTCGCTACAGTACTGATATTGGAACCCACAGAGTACTTAGAATACACCATTAAGGATGAATTTGTTTCTCCTCGATGATGGTGGCGGACACGGAGAAGCTGGCCACCGACTCGTCGCTCTCCACGCACCCGGCTTCTGTCTCTGCCTGCATGGCGCTACCGCAGGCATGGGAGGCGCGCCCATAGACATGCGAGGCGTCGCCACCGCACACACTGGTGGTGCGGTACAATGTGGTAGCGATGACGCCCATGCCGCGGTGCTCGCTGCCGTGCTGGCATAGAGCAACTCGCCAGTCCTCATCGTACTAAATTGGAGCGGCGAGTTCCTGAACCACGCGCCGGCTTGGGGCGGCAACTGGCTCCGTCTGGCCAAGCAAGGTTGGTTAAGCACCGAGCGGCCTCGCTTGTATCCAGATGGCTCGACGGGCCACCCAGCCGGGTATTATGCTGGAGAACGGCTCCTTAGAAGCCATCAAAAGAGTGGAAAAAATAGTCAAGGAGGAGATAGAGGAGTGGCGGAGGGGTGCGATTCTGTCTCTTGCCCGCTGTCTATCTGGCCTCGTTTAAATAGAGGGTGGACGGTAGGAGCTTGGCCGGCGTCTAGCCTTGTTTAAGATGAGGGCGGACGGGAGGAGCTCGGCCGGCGTTGCGTTTAATTCTGTCCCGCTCATGAATGGACGTGTGGCCAGAGTAGGTTTCTCAGTTTGCATGCGGGTTTAACAGAGGCCGGTGAGGTAGCTGTGATGTTGGCCTTTGTCAACCGGCTGTAAGCATTGGACGCCTTTGTTGAGAAGCACCTTGACCTCGCCACAAAAGCCGCTGCTCGTAATCCTCCAGTCGGTGGCCTGATGCATTGAGTTGAGGCGGAGGAGGTCGTACGTTGATGGATGCATCTTTCTTCTTGCCTTCTATAACCACCACTATGATTGCATCATTGTGGCCTTAATTATTATTGTGCTATTGCATTCTCATTCCAGTCAATAAAGACATGTGCGATCCCTTTTCTCACATTTGGAGGCAATTATATGCGTCACTGTAACTAGTACTCCATCCGTCAATTTATAAGTTGTGGTTACCTTTTCCATAAACTTTGTGCAATGCACGGGCATCTTGCTAGAAACACGACAACATGTCGAACCGCATGTGACAAAACTGACGATGTGCCAACCTATCTACTACCCTACTTATCTGGCGGAAAAAGCTCCGCCGTCACCTCATCAAAACAGCCTGAGAAATAAATTTTGTGTGAAAAGTAATATATTTTTAGTGGTATATATGTATATCAAAACAAGAGTGTTTTCTTTCAAGTTTGTGAACAACCACTATTCTACTTTGGATCCGTTGCAACGCACGACCATATTGCTAGTAAAATAAAAAGGCCTGCCGCGTTCTCGTCGCACCCCCACACGCCCGGGGAATTAGGAGTACTCCACGGCCGTCCGGCATGCGACATAGCTAGTGAAGGCGTGTTGCCTAGTATTTTCACTTTCATGTGGGACCATAGTTGAGCAAACCGACTATCAACAAACCGCACCCCGCCCGCTGTGTTGGAAAACAAAAACGAGGAGGGGAAGATCTTAGTTATAGCACAGAAGCCAAGAAATTCAGTGTCAGATGGGGATCGTTGATAGAATAGGAGCACTCCGTACTACTACTCCTACTAGTATGAAGTTTGTACTACAACTAGTACTACCACTATACAACTAGGTACGTGCACGGCACACCATCGTAGAACAAAAAATGGGAATATCTTGTTTGGGTGATTTATCATCTTTTCAGTCAACATAGTATGAATCATATGATGAAGGGGGTACCCATGAAGCTTATGTGGCTTGGTTGCATGGCTAGGAAAAGGCTAGAGAAAAATAAATAGATAATGTGTTTAGAGTGCACTCCACTAAATAGATACTTTGGATCCATTGCAACGCACGGGCCAGCGCATTAGTAGTAGTAAGAAACAAATTCCGGGTTTAGCATGAGTTCTTACCGCGGGAGAACCACAAGGCCTGGTGCAGGAGTTACATTTCCCTCTCAGGGCCCACGGGACCGAGCTTTAATGTCTTAGTGCACCGGCCTTTGAGTCAATGACATGTGGACCCTAAATGCGGCTGGCCCACATGTCATTCTCATGAAAGAAAAGCGGCGGTGGGACTGAGAGGGGTGAGGCGTAGGTCGGCGGACGTGTCATGTCATGGGTTCAAGCGGCGTCGGACGAGGTTTGCCTGCGCCCCTCCCATGCTCCGAGCCATACTTCCGCACCACTAATTTTCATCCAACGGTTATAATAGATTTCCCTAGTGTGGGTCATCTATAGACTCATAGAAGCCATGTAGCACGCTGCGGTGCCAGCGAGTACCACCTCCTCCACGCCAACATCAGTGTCTAGGCCATGCACATGCATCTACTCCCATAGTATTTTACCTGCATGTTCGACTGCAGTACCACACCGATCTTGGATGAGACCATGGAGCTTGTGGCCAACGAAAGTCTCTGCCCGGCCGACGCATGTAGAGGTGCTGCACTGTTGTGACATGCCACACAACATTTACTAGCTCGCGCTTCGGATGAGCGGCATGATGCTGCTCCCCGACCGTCAGTGTTGTGACGGCAACGACAGCCGGGTGGGAGCTTGGGCGGGAGCCAGTGATCTACCCGGGGCACATAGCTCGACTTGGGCTCAATATACTGACCACTTGCACCATCCCGAGGATGTACCACTCAACAACGAAGCTGGAATGCTGGATACGTATAGGCGTGTGCTCGTGGGTGGGAGCAACCTACTCAACGGATACCGATTTGCGAATGTGATGTACTCGACGGAGTTGAGCCAGTGATCCTGGAGGCTTTCCTACCGTCGTACGTTGACGCGCAGCTCAACGACGTGCGGCCACGTGCGAGCATAGGTCGGCTACGGGGAAGTGACATCAGTGTGGTTCGATATGCCCAGCTGGCCGTTGCCTCGGTAGCCTTCATGACTCACTCATTCGATTTGAACCGGCCGGTGGTGGCCTCGCCGTGGCGAGGGTGCCGCAGCTGGATGTCGGGGCGTTATGAGGCGTAGATGTCCATGGAAGGAAATTATGGCAATTTTGCAAAAAGATACCCACACCCTCTCCACATTTGCAAATAAGGCCTTCCCTCGTTCATCCATTTCTCCCACAAGATAAACTACTCATACGAATGCAATGCACGGCCATATTGCTAGTAAGAAACAAATCTTGAGTTTGGCAGGAGTTTGTGAAGCGGTAGCACCACAAGGCCTGGCGCAGGAGTTACATTTCCCTCTCGGGGCCCACGGGACTGAGCTTCAGTGGACCCTATAGGTGAACATGATAACATAACATGCATGCCATGGTAGTTTCTTGCGAAGAATCGATTGTGAGATAACATGAATATAACCATGTATGGCACTTCTATATTTTCGAACCCATTATGCATTTCCCTGTATTTTCCTCTTAGTTCCAACAGGGACATATCAATGTTGTTTCTTGCATTATCCTACTCATACTCAGAACAATGCTGATCTTGCATTAATAATGCCTGTCCTTTTTGATATGATGCAGTGTCCCTACAATTATTACCCTATGTAATCACACCACCTTTGCCAAAAACAGGAAAGCACAACTGATTCCTCGTTTGATCAAACGACGACAAAAGACTGATGATCATTCGCACACATGAGCTGGAAAAGTTATATTCCAAAAATGCCACTGTGTACAAGCACCATGAAATACGTGAGTATCCGGACAGTGGATGTTACGTCTATGGGCATTATACCAGTTTGTTGGGGCCTTCAGGATTTTTGAATTGGAGACGGGTAAACAACCTTGGTTCACACCCTCTGTTTCTTGGACTCAATTATCCGATTAACCAGGAGATCACCGTTGGCAAGGACCTTGATGGCAGAGAGGCTCTATTTGCTATGGAAAACTGTGTCTACACGGTGAGCCCTAGGACTTCGGGAGCAAACTCCCCTGATTGTCAACGATACAGCCTGCAGCCAAAAGAAGGTGAGAATGACAAAGGCATCTGGATTAACTTTGATCCTTGGATGCCTCAAGTCCGACAGGTAGTGATGTGGTTCAAGCCTTCAGGTTGATAGGTAATTGGACTATTGCGTTGAAAGGGTGGAGTACTGGTGTCTCTGGACCACTGGTCGCTGGAGAGGGGCTGCAAATTATGATGGTGTTGGATCATCCCTCTTTGAATGACTTTTTGTCTTTGCTGCTTGTTCTGGATGGGTAGTTCTCTCTTTTGTTATGCATATTCCTTGTCATTTGGTCATCCTCGTCTATGTCACTCTTACTATGTAATAATTGCCTCTATTTAGAATGTCATTCTTGTCTGGATCACCAGAGTCTGAGCGCTGCAGATGACTGTGTTTTGGTCGTGTAGCAAAACTTCTTATGAACTACCATGTCTTGCTATTTTTGTCAGTAGTAGTCACTAGTCAGTGTTTGTATGTTTTATATATCATTGTTTCGAACTGTTTATTGTCTCGAACAGCTGGTGGGCTAAATGAGGGCATCACCATTCTCTAGTGTTCAGAGTATATCTCCTATTTTTCACGTTATAATTTGAGCTCAGTGTCTTTTTGATGATGTACACTTGTTTGGGCCAGTGAGGTGTCGTTGAATATGGGCCGAGTAGTAACGCAATGCGAAACATGTCAATTATGACTCTCAGGCCGGTCTATCAAAAGATCCTCAAAAAAGGCCGAGCTCTCAAAAAAGAAAGAATAAGGACTCTTAGGCTGACATGTGGGCGCCACCGGTGTTTTCGTGCACTTGTGTGCGGAGAGCATATTGGCGCGTGTTTGAAATTCGTGCCACCTTTTCATCGCACCTCCCCCACCTATGGAATCTTGATTCCTACTCTAATTCCCCCAAATCCCCCTCCTGTACTCCCTGTACTCAAGCGCACTATCATGTCATCGGTCAACGTGGATCTCCGAGCCGGACATCCTGAGGTCTGTCCTGCCTTCGGGTGCTACATGCTGTCACTCAGCAGTGGCATGGTGGCGCCTGACGACCTATTTGCAGGCAAAGTGTTGATGGTAACCATCAACGACGACCGGCCTCCTGTCTCGCCGAACAACCTTGTGAAAGCTCTTGGCATTGAGAACGGCATCCAAATAAGTGACTTGCTCGTCAAAGTCTGTACGCCATCGGCTGATTTCTTCGTCAGGCTCCGGACAACTTTTGACTATAGTCGTGTCTTCGAATCTTCCCGGTGTTTGTACTATGATGGTGCGCTTGTGAGCTTTGATCGGTGGCACCCAAGATGGTGCTCGATGCCCTCTGAGCTTGAGTTTTTAACAAAGCTTACCTTCCATGGCATGCCTCAACATGATTGGAACAACGAGTCCATGAATGAGCTTATCAATGACCTTGGAGGTGAGCTCGTAAGTATGTTTGTTCCTCCATACAGCTGGGCTCTAACGGTCATGGCATGTATGAAGAAGCCGTCCACCATACCGAAGGTGATTGGTGTTGAGATACTGGTGCAGGAATCGGGGTTGTACTATTCGTCACCACCAAGGCCGTCACGGACCATGTTAGGGATGTACCTGTATCGAGTGTTCGTGTATGTCAAAGAAGTGGTCAATCCATCAATCGAAGTCCTGCCGCCGCCGATGGTGCCAGGTTCCGTCGACGACGTCCATTACAAGAGTCAACGTCAGACTTTCCCTCTGTTGCTCAGAACGATGGATGGCACAGGGACTACTCCACTACGTGGCGGAGGCCACTACCTCTTTGGGAGAAGACGCATGGTTGTCTGCCTGGATGTGCTCTAATTTGAGGTAACAACTGAATCTTGTCAGATACTAGTTAAATCCGAGCTATCGGTGTGAAGCACTGATGTGCCAGTACATTTGATTGTGACATATTCTTTTTTTGTACCTGAACTTTTTTTAGAAAGGGTTGTACGTCAACTTAATGTGCTAGCAGAACTTATTGTGTTGTGTGTCTATTTTCTTTGCACAATAATCAAGATACTTCCCCGTCATTGATAAAGACGATGAACCGCTATGTAAGAGTTTGTTGGTTTCAACATAGCCCTACCCGTAGGGATCCACTGCTTCCACCCTGATTGTGCCGCCTGCATGAAATTTTTGTATGCAAGTTCAGTGTGCTATGATGTTCTATATGATTGTGTCAACTATATAAGTTTTTACTGAGCATCAACAATGCATATGGCTGAAAGATGTATTTACGAGCATCGACCGATGGGTCTCTCTCTCTCTCTCTTTCACACACACACACACACGCACACACACACACACACAAGTGGGACCCGTTGAATTATTTCTTCGCTTGTGATAGCTTTTAATTAGGTTCCATTGTACTCTAACTTTTTTCTTAAGTTATTAATTGAGCTCAGTGACTTCAAAAAGTTGTATAGAAGCCTAGGCCTTTCTGGCTTCACTGAATATGGGCTGAGTACCCATGTAAAGTTGTATTGTACTACACATGCCTTTTTTTGAACATCAGCAATGCAACTGGGCCGATAGTTGTACACAATATCCGGGTCAACTTGTTATTCTCCGCCCCGCTGGGCTGCAAATCTTTCCTTGGAGGGATGCATTAGGCTGAACAAGAAAATGGGCTTTAAGAAATAATAAATGGGATGTGATTATAAAAATTGGGCAGTAACTATAAAAAATGCACCAAACACATAATTAGTTAAAAAAATATTATTTTTGGATTTTGAAAATTTTAATTTCATTACTTGTTGCACGCGCAATATTTCATCAGATTTTTACGTAATACAAATTTATTTTGAAATTATATTTAATTTGACTAGAAATTTTGGGATAAAAATATTTCAGATCCCATCAAAATGTGAGAAATTTTATTGAATTCTGTTTTGAGCGGTTGGTTTAAATTATTAATCATTGTCCTAGCTAGAAAATGGGCTGTACTTTTAACAAACTATAAATGGGTTGTAGTAAATTCCATTAGAATTCAAAAATGGGTTGTACATTCTTAGAAATCGCAAATGGGCTATATGTTCTCTACCACACACTTGTGGGCCTACTAATTTGATGCATACGCAAGGCTTTGTCAACTTATAGTCAACACACGGTTCTAGTAGGAGTGGCCGTTGGATGTCCATCCAACAGATGTCGTGCTTCTTCTTCAATCTCGGATATTCTGGCATTAGCCGCCCAAAAATGATTCCTCCACCTCATATCTGGGGCGCACCATTTCGGAGGATGACCTGTGGGCCTACTAAGTTGACACATACCAAGGGCTTTGTCAACTTAGTCAACATAAACAATTCTAGCTACAATGACCGTATGATGTACATCCAACGACCGTCGTGCTTCTTCAACCTCTAGTCTTCTTGCTTCAGCCGCCCAAACCAGTGCTGGTCGTGCCGCCTGCTCCTGCCTCCTGTGTCTGGTTGTGCTGCCACCGTTGGCCATGCCATCCCTCTATTCTCACCCACACCTCCTGTTATTCTCCAGCGACGGCAGCCTCACACCGCAGCCAAAGCAGTCAACCCACGTACTCCCCTCCTCGTGGGCATCCATTGCCACGTTTTCCCTGTCTCCGTGTCGTTCCCTTCCTAGGCCTCGTTGTCGTCCACCGCCTTGGTGCTCTCGGCGCGGCGTGGTCAACATGGTCAACGAAGGATAGCCATCGGAAGAGGACTTTAAGAAGTGAGGCTGACACTTGGATCCACCAGCTACATCTTCAAACACAAGGAAGTGCCTCCTTATTACTTGCAAAATAAAAATGATTCCTTCCCTTGACAGCTTGGACTGACGAGCTATATCGTCGCACGCAAAGAAGTGCATCCTTATCCTCCCTGGCCGCTGGGACCCACCCGGTCAAAGCGTATGTAGCGTTGTCTATCTAGTCGCAAACGTGTTCGTACATACTGGTTGATCGATCTCTCTGCAAGTATGAACCGTGGCCGAGTAAATGGCAGCATGTGTCGTTGTAGAGCACCCGACATAGCAGTTCGTGCAATCCCGTCTAAGTCCTGTACACATATGTACAACCACATGGAAAAAAATACAGCCACATACGTACATACGGGAAGGGTCTCGAGCGCTTACTCATGCATATATACGGACGGCCAGGGATTATGTACATGGAGAGGCAACAGACGGCAGCAACGGCGTTCTATTCATCGGGCAGTGAACCGGCCGGGTCAGAATGCAGAAACATCGTCCCGTTCATCGGGAGGCAACCGACTGGGTTGGAATGCATCCTGTTCAATGGGAGCCAACCGTCTTGGACAGAACAGCCGAAACGGGGTCTAGCGTACCATAGAACGGAGGAAACGGCCTTCTGTTCGACCGGCCACGTTCAAAACAAGATCCTGTTCATTAGGAGGGGTCTAGCATACCGCAAAACAGAGGAAATAGAATTGTGTTCGAGTGCCTACGGTCGAATCAGGGTCCTGTTGATCGGGAGGGGTGTGGCGTACCGCAAAATGGAGGAAACAGACTTATGTTGAAGAGCCTACGGTCAAAACATGGTCCTGTTCATCCACCATCTACTTCCTCGCTCCAGCCTCCACGGGCTACTATTCATCCATGGCTACTGTTCATCCAGACTCCACCGGCTGCTATTCATAGAGCCTCCACGGGGTCCTGTTCATCCATCCCCAACCGACTGGGGTGCGGCGGCCTCCTCGGGGTCCTCTTCATCCAGTGGCAATGGCCTAGTACCACGGGGGTCCTGTTCATCCAACCCCCACCGGGAACTGTTCATCCATAGCCAACCAACCGGCTCAACTCACCACGTCTCGACTCGTTCTATGTACCACACGCACGGTAGCAATGGTCACTGTTCATCGAGAGGCAACCCAACACCGGCTTGCTACATCTCGCACGCATGGGGGCTCGATCGGCTTTAGTAAGCAGCAGGAGTGATTGATCGCTCGGGTTCTGTTAGCAGCAGCCGTGAAGGAATTGCTCGGATTCAGTTAGCAGCGTATAAATCACTCGGGTTCAGTTAATAGCCAAGGGATCAATCGCTCGGGTTCAGTAATGTGCGACCACTCCGGATTCAGTAACGTGCGATCGCTCCGGGTTCAGTTAGCCCATGCCTCGCACACACGCTCGTACATGAGAGAAACGCGCAAACCATAGTGCATCACTCGGTCCCGACCACCCACTGTAACCGGGAACTCCGTGATATTTTCCTCACCCTCGCTTCTACCAAGATTTTTTCCGTCATGGACAGCCCAAAGAATGTCATGCAGCTGCGTCTCCGGCTCGCTCAGGAAGAAAAGCCCATTTTTTGTCATGATTTTTTGTCATAGAAGTAGGAGCCCACCACATCTATGACGATACCGGGTTTTGTCACAATTATCGTCATAGAAGTGTCATAAGCATGCCAGTATTTTTTTTGTTTGGCCCAAAATGTCACGGATGTGTCTTTTTTAGTGGTATACAATATACTAGTGCATGATACTAGTGTATGGTATACAACTTTTATAGTGCATAGTATCATAGAGTAGTACTAGCATAGATGGTCATATTTATTGCCATGCATGACCCCCTGTCTCTTCTTTAATTCTCTGCCACATCACCATGTCTGCTATTCCCGAGTGTATGTACCAACTAAAGTTACCACCACTATGGCCAGCCTTGACGCGGAGCAGTCGCATGCACCGGGAAGCGGCGCTCTCTCGGCCGTCGCGCTGCTTCAAAGCTGACACTAGTGAGAGGTCTCCTCCGCTCTGGCTGGGCAACAATGCGACACTGACGCTGCGGGGCGATGCTGACCGTTTCAGGCAGGAAGTGTGCGTCTGAAAGGGAGGGGGTTTGGGTCGGCCAGGGCGGTCAGACGCATGTGTGGTGGTGGTATTGATTTTGCACCATTTCACGTGTAGTACTGGTAGTTTGCAGAAGAACTCAACTATTGCACTCAGTTTCCTAAAAAATTGTGGTAAGAAACGTTACTTGCAATGCATGCACGAGTGACCAATATAAATGACCAATAAAAAACTACTACATGCACGCAACTATTTAATGCACACTGTAATCGTAACATATGATGGGGAGCTCTAAATTTGAATTTGAAACTTATAAAATGAAAAAAAAATTCAAAACAAATAAATTGGAAGAGAGGGAGTATACCATAGGATGTGTCCCATACAAAACAAGTCCCCTGGTCTGTCACCGTGAAGATGCGGTTAGAACAGCGTCTTCATACTCGTACGACAAAAAATCGGCCGCAGATAGCATGGTACACCTTTGACCGCCATGTGCAGGGTTCGTGAAAGCAATCGCAATGTCGAACACCATGATGAGAGTGTAATTTTGGTTGGCGGATGACCTTATCGGGGCTTTCGGGATTGCTATCTTCTTCAATCTCACTGTGGTTCCATCGTACCAATTCAGGCAATGGCCCATTGCATGGCTGATCCCAATGTTGGACAAAGGTTCTGCGGGAACGATGTCACCGTTGTAGATGTTGTGCAAATTGATGTTGGTACCCTCCCGTACATATGCAAGCCAATGTTGACTGGCACCAAGCCTAACCTGTGAGATAGTGGGCAGCAAGCAATTAGGAAATGGACACGGAAGTAGTCTTTATAATGCATTTACTACGTGATCAAGCTCATCAGTTACCTGCTCATCGGTCAAAATTCGAGTGCCCCTCAACGTCGGCATCTCAAGGTGCATCAACTTCAACTACAGCCACGCCGTGCTGGACAGACCCCGAAGGAAACATCCTCGTCCTCGAGGATGCACGGCAGACGAACTAGCATATCCTTCTCCCATGCATACTTATGCACCCTCTTAAAATATTTGGTACAAGTACCGCTAAGTATTGCGGATGTGAGGAAGTGGGAGTGACTTACGATTTGTCCCTAATGATCGTGTTCCAAGGTCTCCCAACCTTGACATGGACGAGAAGCACCGCCGCCTTTTGAATCCATGGCAATGGCGATGAACTACCTTGTCCCTTGTTGAGCTGGTTTACACAAGAGGAGATGGTAACTACAGGGCTTCGTCCCTTCGGAAAGGATGTTCTACGTGTGCGCACTAGTGCAGTTTATATTTGAGACTAGCAAGAGGCCCATGCGTTGCATGGAACATCAAGATGCATTTAGACAAGCTGTTTATCTCATGGGAGACGAAGATGAACGAGGGAAGGCCTTATCTGCCAATGTGGAGAGGGGTGTAGGTATCTTTTTCAAAACTGCCATAGTTTGCTTTCTAGCCGTCAGATATAAATCGAATGGTTTATATTGCAGGATGGCAGGCACACCATCATCACCAACTTGGTTTTTTATAGTTTATTATTATTATTATTATTATTATTATTATTATTATTATTATTATTATTATTATTATTTATTAGTAGCAAGATGCCCGTGCATTGCACGTAACATCAAGATGCATTTTTATGAGTAGTTTATCTTGTGAGAGAAAAGGATGAACAAGGGAAGGCCTTATTTGCAAATGTGGAGAGGGGTGTGGGTATCTTTTTGCAAAATTGCCATAGTTTCCTTCATATCCGTCAGATAGAAATCAGATGGCCTATATTGCAGGATGGCAGGCACACCATCATCACCAACTCTATTTTTTATAAGAGTAGAGATAGATAATAGAGAAGTAGAGATAGATAGATAGATTATTATTATTATAAGAGTAGAGATAGAGATTAGGGAGCTGGCGGGCGGTTTGTTGTACGACACATTCGCGTCTATCCACTAGCCCGGAATTAAAGCACGCATGACATTTACAACGACTGGGATTAGTTGTTTTCTGAGCGCATGGACCAACGCGGACTAGCAGACCTGGTTGCCCTTTTCCGAGCACGCCTTTGACAAGTACATGCGTGACATCCATGGATGCAAATCTTGCATGACCAAACTGTGCGAAGTGGAGCGGTAGGATGTCGAACTGCAGCCTACATGTTGCAACCATGTCATCCACATGCAACCTAAAGGCCAATTCATACTCCGCTGGACTATACTGTACTACTACTATGCATTGTTTGGCACGAACGTTCCTCGGAGTTCGTGCTTCATCCGGCATACTCTACAGCCTGCTTCCCTTGTCCTGCCTCTTCAACTGCCCGCGCACGTCCGTGGGAAGCGACCGGTCAACCCTTATATAGGAGTGCTAGCACAAAAAGATGCATGCATTACCACTAAAATTTCCTTTCTCTTATCTCTATGAAATAAATGTGGCGTGAAACTCAAAGCCCTTTAAGTCTGAGTATAATGGAAATCATCTTCCTCCTCCGACTCTGTTTTGCCCGCATCGTCATCCTCCTATTCTAGCTCTGTGTCATCGTTCTCCTCCTCCGGCTCCACGTTCTGCTCCGCATCCAACACCTTCTCATCCGGCTCTGGCTAGTCTACACTCTGGAGGTAGGTCGGCTGCGATCCGGGCATCGCGCCGCCTCTAGATCAAAGCACCGCTCTGGCGGGAGCATGGCGTATGTCGTTACTTTCGACCGGGACATGGCTTTCGGGCGATAGCGACCAGAGAAGAGAAGGCGGGAGGGGAATGAATGTAGATACTGTTTGGGTTCGCTGTCCGGCTTAAATAAATGCACACCATCACGTGTACCAGCGGGTGCACAAACTGTAACATACGGGTCTGCTTAGGGGGCGTCACGTAACTGGTATGTGTGTGAGATTCTGAGAGACAGAGTGCGTGTGTGTGACTCTACTCTTCGGACTTGTACTCCACCTTTTGCATCGGGATATAAGTATAATGGTATTACACTTTAGCTTGTGATTTACGTGGGCATTTTGACGTGGTTGTGTAAAAAAATGTCACTTCCTGCTCGTGATTTGCGTTATATAATTATGAGAACTTTGCTAACTACTAAAATAAAGTGGAAATTTTCCATGTTACATAAGTAAATTAAGGTGATTGTTTATCATACGGGTAAGGTTGGACGAAGGGTGGTAGGAACAAATGCTCCACCTAGAGCATGTGTGTGTGTGTGTGTGTGAAGCGGAGTCTTTGGTGGCAAAAGTAATTCAAGTGTGTGTGGCTTCATCGTAGAGAGGTGATTTGTATGGCAGAGGCCACCAATGAGGGGGTGCAAGAGAGAAGAGGCCCGTAAAGAGGGAAGAGAAGGTGTGTGCGCGTTAGAGGAGTCGACATCGAGATAACGTGTTTGTTCGAGAGACACCGAGGAAGACTACTATATATCGATGGTGCATGTAGGCGGGAACTAAACGATGGGATCGTCTTATTTGTTTCGCGGATATAGGGGAAGAGTAGGAGAGGGGGGTAGCTAGAAGGAGTTTGTTAAGTGTGAGTGTGTGTTTTAGAGAAGAGACCCATCTAGGCGGAAGTCATGTGCACACAAGAAGAGAACGATTTGATGTGGGGTTAGGGTTGAGGGTAATTAACTACATATGGAGACATAGGAGACATTGAACGTGCATGCGTGAGAGGTATACATGTATACGTGGGATGTGTGTGTTTGTGTGCACGTGCGCATGATCGAGATAATAGAGAAAAGACATAAGTCATAAGGTCAACGACATGGGAGAGACAAATCGATATGACAATATGCATGCATGTGAGAGTGGAGGGAGAAGGCCCGATAATTGAGCATGTGTTTTTGTCTTTAAGAGATAGTGGCGTGGGCTGGAGCATGCATCTATGGTGAGCAGAGAGAGCGAGACACAACGATTGTGCAAACAAGATCAACCTATAGATGCATGTATAGAGAGACATATATAGTGTGCATGATAGGAAGCAAGAGTGCGTGCAAGAAAGAAAGGTTGATGGAGAAACTACAGATTGATAGAGAGATAGAGATGCTAGCTAGAGGGACATCGGCTAGTTTGTGTGTTAGAGATGACCGCCAAGTGGTTCAGAGGGGTGAAGCATGTAGAGAGAAACATATATAGTGTGTGTGATAGGAAGCAAGAGTGAGTGCGAGAAAGAAGGTTGATGGAGAAATGGATAAACAGAAAGATAAAGATGCTAGCTAGAGGGAGATCGGCTAGCTAGTGTGTGTGTTAGAGATAAGAGTCGAGTGGATCAGAAGGCTGAGTTATGTGTGTAGGTGTGAGAGATATAGAGAGAGGATGCATGTGAGTCACATACACACAAATATCAGAGAGAAATGAGATCCCGAGGGACAGAGTTTTGTGTTTGAGAGAGATAGAAAGATATTTCACAAGGAGAGTGATAGCTAGAGAGACATATCATGGAATGCGAGATATCTCCAGGGAGAGAGAGAGTGTGTATGTGAGGGACATACCAGGGAATGGTGGAGAGATATGAGACCCTGGGAGATAGAGTTTGTGTTTGTGTGTGAGAAAGAGATATTTAATAGGGAGAGTCGTAGCTTCTCATTCCTAAGGAGTGATACGTCTCCAACGTATCTATAATTTATGAAGCATTCATGCTATTTTATTATCTGTTTTGAATGATTATGGGCTTTATTATACACTTTTATATTACTTTTGGGACTAACCTATTAACCGGAGGCCCAGCCCATATTGCTGTTTTATTGCCTATTTCAGTATTTCGAGGAAAAGGAATATCAAACAGAGTCCAAACAAAATGAAACCTTCGACAGCGTGATTTTTTGGAAGAATATGATCCGAGAGACTTGGAGTTCACGTCAGAAGATCCTCGAGGAGGTCACGAGATAGGAGGGTGCCCCCCCCCCCTACTGGGCACGCCCCCCTCTCTCGAGGGCCCCTCGAGCACCACCCGACCGACTTCTTTCACCTATATAAGCCTACATACCCTAAAAAATCGAATATCAAGATAGATCGGGAGTTCCGCTGCCGCAAGCCTCTGTAGCGACCCAAAACCTCTCGGGAGCCCGTTCCGGCACCCTGCCGGAGGGGGAACCCATCACCGGTGGCCATCTTCATCATCCCGGCGCTCTCCATGACGAGGAGGGAGTAGTTCACCCTCGGGGCTGAGGGTATGTACGATTAGCTATGTGTTTGATCTCTCTCTCTCTCGTGCTCTCTCTATGGCACGATCTTGATGTATCGCGAGCTTTGCTATTATAGTTGGATCTTATGATGTTTCTCCCCCTCTACACTCTTGTGATGAATTGAGTTTCCCTCTTGAAGTTATCTTATCGGATTGAGTCTTTGATTTGAGAACACTTGATGTATGTCTTGACATGTTTATCTATGGTGACAATGGGATATCATGTGCCACTTGATGTATGTTTTGGTGACCAACTTGCGGGTTCCGCCCATGAACCTATGCATAGGGGTTGGCACACGTTTTCTTGACTCTCCGGTAGAAACTTTGGGGCGCTCTTTGAAGTACTTTGTGTTGGTTGGATGAATCTGAGATTGTGTGATGCATATCGTATAATCATGCCCACGGATACTTGAGGTGGCAATGGAGTATCTAGGTGACATTAGGGTTTTGGTTGATTTGTGTCTTAAGGTCTTATTCTAGTACGAACTCTTTAATAGATCAATCTGAAAGAATAACTTTGAGGTGGTTTCGTACCCTACAATAATCTCTATGTTTGTTCTCCGCTATTAGTGGCTTTAGAGTGACTCTTTGTTGCATGTTGAGGGCTTGTTATATGATCTATCTATGTTATTATTGTTGAGAGAACTTGCACTAATGAAAGTATGAACCCTAGGCCTTGTTTCCTATCATTGCAATACCGTTTACGCTCACTTTTATCATTAGTTACCTTGCCGTTTTCATATTTTCAGATTACAAAAACCTATATCTACCATCCATATTGCACTTGTATCACCATCTCTTCGCCGAACTAGTTCACCTATACAATTTGCCATTGTATTGGGTGTGTTGGGGACACAAGAGACTCTTTGTTATTTGGTTGCAGGGTTGTTTGAGAGAGACCATCTTCATCCTACGCCTCCCACGGATTGATAAACCTTAGGTCATCCACTTGAGGGAAATTTTCTACTGTCCTACAAACCTGTGCACTTGCAGGCCCAACAACGTCTACAAGAAGAAGGTTGTGTAGTAGACATCAAGCTCTTTTATGGCGTTGTTGCCGGGGAGGTGAGTGCTTGAAGGTATATCTTTAGATCTTGCAATCGAATCTTTTTGTTTGTTGTTTTATCACTAGTTTAGTTTATAAAAGAAAAACTACCAAAAAATGGAATTGAGTTTGTCTCATACGCTTCATCTTTTTAATATCTTTCGTGAGTATGATGAAAAGGAAAATTGTGCTCAAGTGCCAGAAGAAGAAATCTATAGAATGTTTGATACTAAATCTTTGAATGATGAGCATGATTGCAATGTTGTTAGTATGAATTCCTTGAATAATCATGATGCTAATGATATGCAAAGCCACAAGCTTGGGGAAGCTATGTTTGATGAATATGATATTTTTTGTCCCCCAAGTTTTGATGAGATTATTTATTATGATGAAAGCATGCCTCCTATTTATGATGATTATATTGATGAAAGTGGGTTTGGAAGAGTTTCAACTTTAGGAAGTAGTGATCCCACTATTTTGGAGGATGTTGAATCTTATTGTGATGAACATGAAAGTGGATTTGGAAGAGTGTCAGCTTTATTTAGTGATGATTCCACTATTTCGGAAGACGTTCCAATTGATTATGAGAACAAAGTTGCTATATATGATGATTATTGTGATGACTTGTATGCTATTTAGAATAATAATAACCATGAAACTTGTCATGGTGATTTTAGTTTTCAATTGGATTATGCCTCACATGATAATTATTTTGTTGAGTTTGCTCCCACTACTATTCATGAGAAGAATTTTGCTTATGTGGAGAGTAGTAAATTTTCTATGCTTATAGATCATGAAAAGAATGCTTTAGGTGCTGGTTATATTGTTGAATTCATTCATGATGCTACTTAAAATTATTATGAGGGAGGAACATATGCTTGTAGGAATTGCAATAATATCAAGTTTCCTCTCTATGAGCTTAAAATTTTGAAGCTATGCTTGTTTTACCTTCCTATGCTAGTTGATTATTGTTCCCATAAGTTGTTTGCTCACAAAGTCACTATGCATAGGAAGTGGGTTAGACTTAAATGTGCTAGTCATACGCTTCATGATGCTCCCGTTATGTTTCAATTCTTATCTTTTATGTGAGCATCATTGTCATCATCATGCCTAGCTAGAAAGGCATTAAAGAAAAGCGCTTGTTGGGAGACAACCCAATATTTACCCTTACTGATTTTGTGTGTTCACATTATTATGCTACTATAGTAATCATGTTTTATAGCTTTTGTTTCAATAAAGTGCCAAGTAAGACCTTTAGGATAGCTTACGGTGATAGTTGTGTTGATCCTGCTGAAAATCAGAAACTTTTGCACCCAGTAAATTAGTTTTATTAATTCACAGAAACGTGCTCTTGATCTGATTCTTTTTTCTCTGTATTTGGATACAAATTTCTTAGGACTTCCTAATTTGGTAGGAGTTTTGGAGTTCCGCAAGTATACGTTTGATACAGATTACTACAGACTGTTCTGTTTTTGACAGATTCTGTTTTCCATGTGTTGTTTGCTTATTTTGATGAATCTATGAGTAGTATCGGAGGGTATGAACCATATATAAGTTGTAATACAGTAGATATTACACCAATATGAATTTATAATGAGTTCATTACAGTACCTAAGTGGTTGTTTTAGTTTCTTATACTAACGAAGCTTACGAGTTTTCTGTTGAGTTTTGTGTTGTGAAGTTTTCAAGTTTTGGGTGAAGATTCGATGGACTATGGAATAAGGAGTGGAAATAACCTAAGATTGGAGACGCCCAAGGAACCCCAAGGTAATATTCAATGACAACCAGGAGCCTAAGCTTGGGGGTGCCCCGGAAGGCATCCCCTCTTTCGTCTTCCTTCATCGGTAACTTTACTTGGAGCTATATTTTTATTCGCCACATGATATGTGTTTTGCTTGGAGCGTCATTTCCTTTTGTTAGTTTTTGCTTTCTGCTATTTATAATAATGTTTTGCATCTTTAGTTTCAATAAAAAAAATTCAAGGATAGCCTTTGCCATGCTTATTTTGCTAGTATACATGTTGCTGTTTGAAAACAGAAAGTTTACCGCTGTTGCAAAAATTCCCTATAAAAGTCAGTGCACGATATAATGTTGAAACCTTTTGAATAATGAGCTCTGATAAATTTACTACAGTGGGAATTTTATTTCATAGTTTTTGGAGTTAGGGAAGTATGATGAATCTTGCATTCTTTACAGACTGTACTGTTTTGGCAGATTGCCATTATGTTTGCATTGTTTGCATACGTTTGCTTGTTTAATGATTCTATTTGAGGATATGAGTGTTAAATATACAGAGGCATTTAGTATTCAATGTTGAATAATAATTTTAGTGATTTGTTACAGTAGAGAATGATAAGGTTTTGCATTGGTTTATACTAACCTATCTCACGAGTTCTTGTTGAGTTTGTTGTGGATGAAGCTTTTGATAAAAAGAGAAACCATGATATGAGAGGAATTAAGGAGACACAAAAGTTCAAGCTTGGGTATGCCCAAGGCACCCCAAGATAATATTTCAAGAAGTCTCAAGCATCTAAGCTTGGGGATGCTCCGGTAGGCATCCCACCTTTTTTCTTCAACAATTATCGGTTAGTATCGGTTGAGCCTAAGTTTTTGCTTCTTCACATAAGTTGTGCTATCCTTGCAATGTCATTTTATTTTGTTTTGCTTTCTGTTTGAATACAATACCAAGATCTGAAATTCTTAAATGAGAGAGAGAGTCTTAGCATAGTTACAAAATTATTTAGCTACTCATTGATCTTCACTTACCTTTTTGGAGTAGTATGTCATTTACTCGTGTACTTCACTTATATCCTATGAGTAAATTGTTGAATGAGTTGATTGTCATAAATCTGAAATTATATATCTTTCATTTGCTTATCCCATGGGGAGTAATGACTTCACATCTAAGAAGTATAGGTTGTAAATTTATTGAAGGTTAGCAAGCATTGTATTGGTCATTTGAACAATTCATGAAAGAATATTGAAGGAAGAGAGATTTAAAATATAAATATACTATTGTAGACATCCTTTATAATTGGGAGCACTCATTTAGTATGAGATGCTAAAGAGTTGATGTTGGACAAGGAAGACAACATATTATGTTTTCCGACATCTCAGTTAAAGTATATTGTCACGGATCATTCAAACATGTTGAGCTTGCCTTTCCCCCTCATGCTAGCCAAAATTCCTTGCACCAAGTAGAGATACTACTTGTGCTTCCAATATCCTTAAACCCAGTTTTGCCATGAGAGTCCACCATACCTACCTATGGATTGAGTAAGATCCTTCAAGTAAGTTGTCATCGGTGCAAGCAATAAAAATTGCTCTCTAAATATGTATGATCTTTTGGTGTGAAGAAAATAGCTTTATACTATCTTGTTATGGAAGCAATAAAAGCGACGGACTACATAATAAAGGTCCATATACAAGTGCAATATAAAGTGATGTTAATTCGCATTAAGACTTTATGCATCCAACCCTAAAAGCGCATGACAACCTCTGCTTCCCTCTACGAAGGGCCTATCTTTTTCCTTATGTCTTTTACTTTATGCAATAGTCAAGGTGATCTTCACCTTTCCCTTTTTCATTTTATCCTTTGGCAAGCACTTTATGTTGGGGTGATCCTTATATATATATCCAATTGGATGTAAGTTAGCATGAACTATTATTGTTGACATCACCCAAAGGTGAATATATTGGGAGGCAACACTATAAGCCCCTATCTTTCTTAGTGTTCGATTGAAACTCCATAACCATTAGTATTGCGTGAGTGTTAGAAATTGTAGAAGACTATATGATAGTTGAGTATGTGGAGTTTGTTATTCCTGAAAATAAGATGAATTGCAATTATTTGATGACTGAGAATGAAGTTTGCTAGAAAGTTTATGGTCTATGCTTTGACATGTGAATTGCTTGTTACTTTATAGTGAGAAGTTTTATGAGATGAACTACTGTTATGACATATTATCATGCTAGAAAAGGTGATTGAAATTATCATTGATCAAACTTGTGCACCTTCTATCATTCACACTTCATAAATTCTTTCTTTTATCATTTACCTACTCGAGGACGAGTAGGAATTAAGCTTGGGGAAGCTGATACGTCTCCAATGTATCTATAATTTATGAAGCATTCATGCTATTTTATTATCTGTTTTGAATGATTATGGGCTTTATTATACACTTTTATATTACTTTTGGGACTAACCTATTAACCAGAGGCCCAGCCCATATTGTTGTTTTATTGCCTGTTTTAGTATTTCGAGGAAAAGGAATATCAAACGGAGTCCAAACGGAATGAAACCTTCGGCAGCGTGATTTTTTGGAAGAATATGATCCGGCAGACTTGGAGTTCACGTCAGAAGATCCTTGAGGAGGCCACGAGATAGGAGGTCGCCCCCCCTACTGGGCACGCCCCACTGTCTCGTGGGCCCCTCGAGCACCCCCCGACCGACTTCTTTCGCCTATATAAGCCTTTGTACCCTAAAAACATCGAATATCAAGATAGATCGGGTGTTCCGTCGCCGCAAGCCTCTGTAGCCACCAAAAACCTCTCGGGAGCCTGTTCCGGCACCCTGCCGGAGGGGGAACCCATCACCAGTGGCCATCTTCATCATCCCGGCGCTCTCCATGACGAGGAGGGAGTAGTTCACCCTCGGGGCTGAGGGTATGTACGAGTAGCTATGTGTTTGATTTCTCTCTCTCTCGTGTTCTCTCTATGGCACGATCTTGATGTATCGCGAGCTTTGCTATTATAGTTGGATCTTATGATGTTTCTCCCCCTCTACTCTCTTGTGATGAATTGAGTTTCCCTCTTGAAGTTATCTTATCGGATTGAGTCTATGATTTGAGAACACTTGATGTATGTCTTGACGTGTTTATCTATGGTGACAATGGGATATCACGTGCCACTTGATGTATGTTTTGGTGACCAACTTGCGGGTTCCGCCCATGAACCTATGCATAGGGGTTGGCACACGTTTTCTTGACTCTCCGGTAGAAACTTTGGGGCGCTCTTTGAAGTACTTTGTGTTGGTTGGATGAATCTGAGATTGTCTGATGCATATCGTATAATCATGCCCACGGATACTTGAGGTGACAATGGAGTATTTAGGTGACATTAGGGTTTTGGTTGATTTGTGTCTTAAGGTGTTATTCTAGTACGAACTCTTTAATAGATTGATCCGAAAGAATAACTTTGAGGTGGTTTTGTACCCTACCATAATCTCTATGTTTGTTCTCCGCTATTAGTGGAGTGACTCTTTGTTGCATGTTGAGGGCTTGTTATATGATCTATCTATGTTATTATTGTTGAGAGAACTTGCACTAGTGAAAGTATGAACCCTAGGCCTTGTTTCCTATCATTGCAATACCGTTTACGCTCACTTTTATCATTAGTTACCTTGCTGTTTTTCTATTTTCAGATTACAAAAACCTATATCTACCATCCATATTGCACTTGTATCACCATCTCTTCGCCGAACTAGTGAACCTATACAATTTTCCATTGTATTGGGTGTGTTGGGGACACAAGAGACTCTTTGTTATTTGGTTGCAGGGTTGTTTGAGAGAGACCATCTTCATCCTATGCCTCTCACAGATTGATAAACCTTATGTCATCCACTTGAGGGAAATTTGCTACTGTCCTTCAAACATGTGCACTTGCAGGCCCAACAACCTCTACAAGAAGAAGGTTGTGTAGTAGACATCATGGAGCGCAAGACATCTCTGTATGAGAGGGGGTGTACGAGTGGCACACAGGGGAATAGTAGAGAGAAATGAGACCCTGGGAGACGAAGTTCGTGTTTGTGTGAGAGAAAGAGATTTCACAGGAGAATCATAGTTAGGACACATAGCAGGGAACGAGATATAGTTAGAGAGATATAGAGTGAAGGTCGAGGGAGAGAGTACCATCAGTGTGTTACGAAGATAAAAGATCATTATTGACATATAAGTAGCACGAGAAATACCCGAGAGATGATAAAGGCGTATAGGTCTAGCGAGATATATAAGCATGAGTGATAGCTATATGAGACGAATATCTGGATTAAAGGGGATTCAAATATTTAAACTAGAGATCACGACATCGATAATATCATAATAAAATTTGGTCTATGAAACATGCATATTCATTTGAATTTGGGGACACGTGTAATGTTATATAGTTTATCAATATTAGTGATTCATAGATTCTTTAATTAGAAACAATGCATGGTTTATATGCAATTAATGTCTAAACAGGATTACACTATAGGTTGTGTGTTTCAAACACATTATACGTGTTTGAGAAGTAAAAAAACCCGCATGAAACACACATTAATTGGAGATAGCTAGCGAGGAATGCATACATTGGATTTCAACATAAAGTGGTTTCAAATATTTGAAAATTCAAATTAAGATGGATCGAGCCTTATGAATCTGAGATCATGCCATTTGTAAACCATATTTATGTATAAAGGGTGTTGTGCTTTTAAAAGTATATATAAAATTGATGTATATAGATTTGTATTTGAATATAAAATGGATCCTGCCGAGAAAAAATACAAACTGGATTCGAATTGAGTTGGCACGGTGAACATGCACTCTTTCTTTGCAAAAATTTGAACGAAGCGGGGAAACTCGCAATAACCGCCCGAAACCAAAATCTGTGAGATGGAAATTACTGCCTATCCCTGACACGCAAAGCCTATCGGCTCAATTTCTATAGGTTTTGATAGGGGTAGGCTTGTAATTTCACTCAAATGTGACATAACCGCCTCCGAGTCTCACGTCCCTAGATTCATACACGATGGGCACCAAAACACAGTTTCTACTCGGCCAAAATCGCCTCTCACCTCCCTCCCTGATTCATATACGGTGGGCTCCAAAACAAACTCTCCTCGGCCAAAATCTCCGTCGGCAAATATTCGGTGTATGCGAGATTACCGTCCTATCCCCAACCGACGAATATTGTTGTGATGTAGGAAATTTTAGGCTGGAACTAAGTTTGTAAATTTCCTCGCATTTGAGACAAGCGCGTCCTCAAGACTTGGTTCCTCCTTCCTCTCCCCCTCCATTTCCCCATTCGTACTTCGTGGGCGTCAAAACACCCTCTCCACCGCAGTCTCCTCTGTCCGCCACCCCATCCACCGCCATCCTCCTCCACCATGCCGGAGCTGATACCCCGACGCCATCGTCCATTACAAGAGATCGACATCTCGCTTCATCCGCACCGTCGTTCACCTTGCCGAGGCCACTCATACGACCGTCTCGTCCACCATGCCAGGATATTTCTGTCGCTGCCACCGTCCGCCCTCGTAGATCTCTTCCACGCCACCGACAGCCATCCCTACCGCAGCACCCTCAACGCCTCAGCAGATGCTTACACAGAGCCACACCACAGGTGGTACTCTTTTGTATCTGCTCAAGTTATTTATCTCAGCAAGAAAATAGATCGCCATTTCTTTACTGTGATTTCCTGTGCATCAATTAGAATCTTGCTTGTTAGTTGAAACCAAACATTGGTTGCGAAGTTGCCTTTGTCAGGTTTACACCTTTAGATCCGCCGTGGCACACGCACCACTATACTCACAATGCTTATGGTTTTCCCCTTTTATATTCCACATTAGCTGAAATGACAGTCGACTAAATTTCAAATTGGGGTCAATCCATTTTTGGGAGTTCGCTGGAGGGAAGGAAGAGGCTCGCCGAAGGGCTGCCCCATTATCTATCTTAGGGTTTTGGGTGGTGTGGGAGTTAGGGTTCCAGCAAAATAGTAAACAGTAAAAAGTGTCTTGTCGTAAGTGCCATTTCAAGAAATTAGAAGCAGTACAAGCTAGAAGACAATGCAAGATACAACCTACATCACACTCCCAAGTTAAATGTGTCTTATGGGATATGTGATCGTTGCAGGTATAAGTTGTAAGCTACGCAGATGCAATTCAACACAATCAGAAGCAATAAAAACTAGACATTGTATGGAACACGCAACCACATATAACAGTTCCAAGTTAGAGACAGCACCTATGATGGTGGAGTAGGGGAGATGTGCTCATCATCTACACATATGTTCTAGAAATAGGAACACATGTCATATTCACAGGCATTATGTGTAAAGTAAGCAGATGCAATTCAACAAAGTTAGAAGTAATACAAGCTAGACATCATACGCAATATGCAACCACATGTAATAGTGCCAAGTTAGAGCAAGCACCTGTGACGGTGGAGTAGGGGAGATGTGCTCATCATCTACACAGCTACGTTGACTGTCCAGCCTTGTGTTGTCTTGTGAATCTTGTTGGGAGGATGGCGGAGTAGAATCTGTAGAGACCCTCTGTTTGAGTTGCTCCAAAGGACCACCATCATCCACTGTAGGACTAATTTCCTTCTACTGTATTGATTTTGCATTGTGAAGTCAAATCGATAAGAAAAAGGAATAAAATTCGCTCTTAAAAACTCATTCATGCATGATACAGATGAACACTACTCGGATGAAAGACAAACACATGATACGAGCATGGAATATGTACGAAAAAGAGGACAGCATGACATATTCACACCTAAGATGTGGTAACTAAGCAGAAGGCATTTCAACAAATTAGAAGCACTGCAAGCTAGACACCATATGAAAGATGCAACTAATATCACTCTACCAAGTTCAAACTGTCTAGCGTTTCAACAAATTAGAAGCAGTACCTGCTAGAAATCATATGCAAGACACAACCAATATCACAATGGCGACTTAAAGGTGCCTTATCATAAGTGACTGATGCGGGATATGCAAGAACAGTAGTCTGATGTAAGAACATGGTGTGATCAGATATAGTATGTTCTAGAAATAGGAACACGTGTCATATGCATAGTCATTATGTGTAAAGTAAGTAGATGCAATTCAACAAAGTTAGAAGCAATACAAGCTATATATCATATGCAACATGCAACCACATATAATAGTGCCAAGTTAGAGCAAGCACCTGTGATGGTGGAGTAGGGGAGATGTGCTCATCATCTACACAGCTACGTTGACTGTCTAGCCTTGCGTTGTCTTGCGAATCTTGTTGGGAGGATGGCAGAGTAGAATCTATAGAGACCCTCCGTTTCAGTTGCTTCGAACGACAACCATCATCCAATGCCTTATGAATTTCCTTCCGCTTTATTGATTTTGCATTGTGAGGTCAAACCGACAAGAAATAGGAATAAAATTTGATCTTCAGAACTCATTCATGCATGATACTGACGAATACTACTCTGATGAAAGGCAAAGTCATGATACAAGGATGGAATATGTACGAAAAACTGGACGGCTTGACATATTCACACCTATGATGTGGTAACTAAGCAGAAGGCACTTCAATAAATTAGATGCACTGCAAGCTAGACACCATATGGAAGGTGCAACCAATATCACTCTGCCAAGTTAAAATTGTCTCGTCATAGGTGGCGCTCATCAAACTCGAAGCACTACATGCTAGAAATCATATTCAAGACACAAACCAATATCACATTGCCAACTTAAAGGTGTCCCATCATAAGTGACAGATGCAGGATACACAAGAAGAGTAGTTTCATGTAAGAACATGGTGTGATTGACAGATATAGTAGGTACCAGAAACAGGAAAGCGTGTCATATTCACACGTATCATTTGTAAGCTAAGAAGATGCAATTTACACTAATTAGGAGCAATACAAGACACCATATGCAACATGCAACCAAATATCACACTGCCAAGTTAGAGAAAGCACCTTGGATGGTGGAGTAGGGGACGAGAGACTTGTAACTTGTAATGCACTAGCAGTACAAGGAGAATTAGTACTGATGCTCTGTTTACGTTGCTGCAAAGGACCACCATCATCGCCTTCCTTACTCTTTTCCTTCCTATTTTTTGATTTTGCCTTGTCAAGTCAAACCCACAAGAAAAAGGAATAAATTTGCTCTTCAAAACTCATTTATTCATGATACTGACGAACACTACTTTCATGTAAGGCAACCACATTATAGGAGGATAGAATATTTATGAAAAATAGGACAGCATGACATATTGACATGTATGATGTATAAAGTGTAAACTAAGCACAAGGTGTTTGAACTAGTTAGAATCAATGCAAGCTAGAAACCATATGAAAGATGAAACCAATATCACTCTGCCAAATTAAAAGGGTGGCCTAACAAATGTATTTGACAAAATTAGAAGCAATACATGGCAACGGGCTAGAAATAATATGCAATATGCAACAAATAAAGGTGTCTCATCAGAAGTGATTGGTGCGGGATACAGAAGAGAGGTAGTTTCATGTAAGAACATCATTATCAAATAGATGTAGTGTGTACCAAAAATAGGAAGGCATGTTATATTCACATGTATAATGTGTAAACTAAGCATATGCATTTTACCCTAATTATAAGCATTACAAGCTAGACCCCATATGCAACATGCAACCACATATCACACTACGAAGTTAGAGCAATCACCTAAAATGGTGGTGTCGGGGAAGTGCGGTCTTCAAGTACAAAGCTACGTTCAATATCTTCATTTAGGCTTGCTATTTCTTGAGAATCATGTGGAGAGGATGAAATTGCACTCTTTATAAGAGTAGCAGGTCTCATACTAACCCACGGGCGTAACTGTCTCATCATAAGCGATAGATGCAGGATACACAAGAACAGTAGTTTGATGTAAGAACATGGTGTGATAGGCAGATGTAGTATGTACCAAAAATAGGAAGGTGTGTCATATTCACATGTATAATGTGTAAGCTAAGGAGAGGCAATTTAACAAATTAGGAGCAATACAAGCTGGGCACCATATGCAACATGCAACCAAATATCACACTGCCATGTTAGAGCAAGAACCTGGGGTTATGGAGTAGGGGGGATGAGATTTGGAACTTGCGCTGCAGTAGGAGTAGCAGGAGAATCTACAGAGATCATCTGTTTCGGTTGCTCCAGACGACCACCAACATTCCGTGCCTTTGTCCTTTTAGATTTTGCCTTGTCAAGTAAACACACAAGAAAAAGGAATGAAATTCGCACTTCCTAATTTGTTGATGCATGATACTGACGAACACAACTTTTATGTATGGCAACCACATTGTAGGAGGATGGAATATGTGTGAAAAACGCTAAGCAGAAGGCATTTCAACAAATTGGAAGCAATGCAATCTAGACACCATATGAAAGATCCAACCAAAATCACTCTACCAAGTTAGATGTGTCTCATTATAAGTGGCACTTCACCAAATTAGAGGCAATACAATTTTGAAATGATATGCAAGATGCAACCAATATTACACTGTCAACTTGAAGGTGTCTCGTCAGAAGTGATTGATGAGATATACACAAGAAAAGTTGTTTGATGTAAGAACATGGTTAATAGAAAGACATAGTATGGACCAAAAACATGAAGGCATGTCATATTCATAGATATGATGTGTTAACTAAGCAGATGCAATTTACCCTAATTAGAAGCATTACAAGGTAGACACCATATGAAACATACAACCACATATCACACTGCCAAGTAAGAGTAAGCACCTGCGATGGTGGTGTAGGGGAATTTCGGTCATCAACTAGAGAGCTACATTGACTATCTTAATTTAGCCTTGCTGTTTCTTGAGAATCATGTGGGGAGGATGACACTGCACTCTTTAAACGAGTAGCGCGTCTCACAGTAACCCACTGGGGTGGCTGTCTCATCATAAGTGATTGATTAGGGATACAAAAGAGCATTAGTTTGATGTACGAACATGGTTAATAGACATATGTAGTATGTATCAAAAACAGGAAGGCATTTCATTGTCAAAGGTATAATGTGTAAAGTAAGCAGATGCAATTTAACCACATTGGAAGCAATACAAGCTAGACACCATATGCAACATGCAACCACATTTGACAGTGCAAAGTTAAAGCAAGCACCTGGGATGGTTGTGTGTGGCAATTGAGATCATCAACTGCAGGGCTACGTTTATTGTCTCCATCTGCTGACACTACACCCTTTAGAGCGCTGAAACGCTTAGTGCTTATCTTTGAATTACATTGGAGCGACTTCTGTCTTTTCTTTTGTGTATTCATCAACACTGCGTCAGAGTCTGAAATACCCATGCATAAAAAAAATAGTGTGAGTATGGGTGAAGTGTGTGCACAAGTAGTACAGTGTAAAAGTAGCAGATAGCAGGTCCGTGAGAAATAAATGACGGGAGACATATGAGCTCTACAACATGCATGGCACACGAAATTACTAGATTCTAGGATTTTGAAATATGAGCACAGGGCTGGCTGGGAAATGCAGATGTTCCTCCAGCACACCACAAGGTGTGGTCCTATGAAAATAACAGTCGACTAAAAACAAATAGGTCAGTCCATTTTTTCTGCACCGTCCGATGTACAAAGAATGGGCAGATCACCTTCATCTACCTCCAGCCAGTCAGTATTGACGATCTTCCTCGAAACGCCAGCGACCACTGGCCCAATCCCCTGCCTCCGCCCTCCCCTCGACCTCACCGCACCGTCATGCTTGCCACCGCCCCCAGCCATCCCTTCAAGCCCCGCCGACCTCCAGATCAGGTGCAAGCGGCTCCTGCGCCCCACACCCCTATGATAGACGCCGATGCGCCGCTTCCCCGGTGAACATGTGGACTAGGTGCTCTGCGCGCCTAAGCGGGTGCTACTTATTTTAATTGCGAGTCAACTGACCCTGAATTGAAATCCAGCCGGGCTACTGAGCTCTAGCCAAGGTGAAATAGTAAATGGGAGGAAACCTTGTGCATCTAGTATCATGAAGAAGATGCAGTAAGAAGCGCTCAACTAGTTTCTTTCGTGGGATGAATACGGTGTGAGCAGAGATGTAAGATTTGCACGAATAAGGGAAGAGGAGTATCTCTTTCTGCTGGCAGTGCTCTGACCTTCTGTTTTTCCAACGATCTTCTTGTGGTTCACTAGAAACGTGAATTTGTGGAGGACGGTGGAGCCTTGGATGAACCCATGGCCAAGTTGTTGAGTGTGGTGCGGTGGCCGTTTGTCGGCGGCGGGGACCCAGATCCAAGGCGGCAAACGACGGCGTAGCAGGAGCAGCTCCTATGCGGTGGATGATTGCGACAGTGGAGCGGTAGCGGTGAGGCGGAGGACGACATGGTCAAAGTGGTTATGGTAGGACACACGTCGGTGTCGACGTCGTGGAGGAAGCTCTGCCTCAGCTTCAGCTGCTAAGTCCTTGAGGGTGTTGTGGTTGCAGTTGCATTAGACGATGACGTTGGGGTACCGGCTCCGGCGTGATGGAGGAGGGCGGTGGTGGATTGGGCACGATGGGGCGGAGGACAGAGGAGGCTGGGGTTTCGCGGCTGGTGGAGAGGGCATTTTGGTGCCACGAAGTATGAATGGGGAAACAGAGGGAGGGGGAACTAAAGGCGAACAATGTTTCAGTTTGGGACGCGCTTGTTTGAAATTTGGGGAAAGTTACAAACTTTGCCCCCATCTAAACTTTCGGACATATTGCGGGTTGGGGGTAGAACAGTAATCTCAGGTGTCCCAAATGGTGGACGGGATAGATTTCGGTCGAGCGCATGGGTATTTAGGCACCCACGTCGTATGAACGCTTCTCGGAGGCGGTTGAGACTGGCATCTTGGTGAAGTTACAAACCTACCCCGGTTTAGACCTTTGGACATCGGGCTGATAGGCTACATGGACCAGAGTCAGGACAATAATTTCCTACCACTGAACATTAGTCTCGTGCGGTTTCAGGTGACCAGAGGCTTATTTGGCACTTCGTTCAATATTTGGGAGCAGAAGCATTAACGTTTTCGGTTCTCTTGAATTGAACTTTCAGGATTTGTCAAACTTCACAAATCTTGACTCTTGAAAATCCTCAAACTACGATTATTTTGGAATGGAGGGGGTACATTTGAATATACATTGTACATGAGTATATATTAAAAAATATGCAACTTACCTCAGTTCATGCATGGTTCCATATATAATCTACTTGGTTGCAAAAAAAATAGTTATACATGCGTATGAATATATAACATATTCATACGCTCAAGAAAGATTGATGCCCCCTTTTAGATCTGATTTACAAATGCCATTATCTCAGATTCAAATAGATGAATGCACTTCCTATGAATTCGAATCGTCGAAACCCCCTTTATGTTGAATTCAACATGTATTCTATTTCGTAGCTAGCAATTTGGAATGTATCCATGTAAGTGACAAATGTATGAAGTGCTTCACACTAAAAACATGAAGTGCACTAATTAATGTTTATATATGAATTGCAAAAGCAATGCATTGCCTGTATTTTAAACCGCTCTCACTCTATGGATGTATAATATTAAATAAACACATGCACATGCTAGAATTCAATAGAGTATGGGTGTCTGATAGACCGATTTTCGTTCATATGCAAGTTGCAAAATTCACAATCTCATTCAAAAATAATAATGCCACATATATTTTAATTTAATTCGTAGAACCGCCTTTTACACGTAGATGCACTATGCCTCGGCCCGTTCTCACACACGCGCTATATATCTCTCTATCTAATGCATAAGTGCACACACTTTATATACAACGGCATTTCACTTTAACACATGCTCACAATCTCTCCCGGGGTGTCGGGGTGTCTCTCTCACACACACTCTCTATATATGTCCCTCTCTCTTTCTGACTACTATGTACCACTCTTTTCTCTAATCTCAGTTGGAAAACACTTTTTCTCTCACATGCATACATACATACGCGCGGTCTCTACTAGCCCTCTATACGCACATATATGTGCCTACGTGTCTCCCGCATGCACATTATCTTTAGGCCTCTCTCGCACACATCCCCCCATACACACCTCTCTCTTAGTAGTTGTCAGATATGATTCCATCAGATCATTCGATAGGATATCCCTGACTGTTAGGCTGGATGGTAATACGAGGCAAAGTTTTACCCAAGTCCAGGCCCTTGCAGTTGAGGAAAAAGCCTACTCCTGGTACTGTATAGGGGTGTGTACAAAGTACACATGAATACCAGGGATTGTGTGTGTGTGTATACTATCGACTAACTAGCCCCAGGCTTCTATAATATACTCGGGGCCTACGGTTACAAATCATATATAGTCTGCTTATCATCAGTGGGGATAGAGTCCTCAACGACTATGGTAGCTTCATCTTGTACGCCGAGTCCACCACATGGGTCTTCGTATAATGCGTCTCGGTCCAACCTATCTGGCGCAGGATGGAACCGACCCATGAGTCCTCATGTTGATCCACCACAACTAGAAATGATGTACCCATCACAACTAGAAATGATGTGCCCACCACACCACACACGCAACCGGCCACTAAGAAAATAAGCATATACAATAGTACAATGTTATACATGAAAGTTAATTGCATGGTGCATCCAAAAGTATTTGTTCTGCATTGTGAATGTTTATATTTTCTCCTAAAAGTAGTCACGGGAAAGAGAAATGAAGATCATATCTCTCCTTGTCTCCACCGTACACCCCCTCTTTCTACACCAATTTCACGTACGCACACAAACTATCTCTCGGCCCTCTAAAAGTATGCATGCTAGTCACACATTCACGCGTGACGGGCACTGTATTTCAAGCGAAAGCACTATACGGTCACTGGAGTTCAGAATATGCTCGAAGGTAAATGAGTCCATCAACTCCAACGGCATAGCTGAATGCAAAACAATGACCAATCGCACCTTATTCGTCGTCTGAGTAGTCTGCAACATGAGACGTTGCAGCCGTGTAGGTCAGCACATTGAATATGCTGGCAGAGTTACACTGTAAAGCAAAGAAATGCAGAAACTATATCTACATGCAATATTTAGCTGGTGGAGGCTGTAAGTTTATGATTTTGCATAAAGCTAGTTTTTCCCTACAACAAAGAATAAATTTATTTAACTACTCCCATGTTGCCATTTATTTGAGAAGGTAACCCCAACTCAAAATCCCAATTAAAAGTATCATCTTTAACCCAAATCAGATTAATTAAGTAACGTGATGATATCACATCAATAGATTCAAGTACTAGATGCTAAAGATGTCCATAACCGGGGACACGGCTAACCATGATTAGTTTACACACTCTGCAGAGGTTGCGCACTTTTCCCCAAAAGACTCGACCGCATCCATGATTGGATGATCGAGACATAGCCTTTCTGAAGCATTAACTCTTTACTCCGGGCAGACCGGTACACCTACTTTCCCCTACATCTGCTAGTCCACCTCTTCAAGAGCTCACGCAACTTACTCAACTATGCCAGAGCCCATAATGGCTTGTGGCTGCACACGGAAGTTTCTAGCATGAATAATCTTATGATCCCTTTGAGCCTGGGTGGCATTCCATAGGAAAAATCACACGGGTAGTCCGGGATTTCCCAAAAATAGGCAACACTGGGTTCCCCAGGTGCCTCAACCAATCCACCTAGATGTATATTAAAGTTGCCACCTTAATGTTATCCATGATTAAATAACTCTCAAACTTCCATGTGTGAATCACGATCCAATCCCCGTCTACGAGCATGGCTAAGCAATAACAAGCATAACGTATATTCCCGGGGTTATCAAAAGGTATTAGGTTCCTACCTCAAGCACTGCAACCAAAACCACATGTTACCAATCCTACTCATGTAAATATTTCAGGGGCAATACTAATGCATAGTAAAACTGGGTATAAAAGAGTATTATCAAAGTGTAACTTGCCTTGCTGATGATCTGCAAACTCTAGAGATTCGTAGTAACAAGCTTTGCACTCTAGGTAATATAGCATAGACAAACAATAGCATACATAAGCATTCACTCAATCGAAACACGAGAAAAACCGAGAAAAGATCCAAATCGAATATGAGACAAGAGAACGGCTTAAACTAACAAGAGTCAAACCTAACTGCAATATTAACATGCGAATTAGATCTTAACAGTAGGTGCAAGTGATTAGCTACTATTTGCAAAAAGATTCAACTCAAACGGAGCAACGAAACTCAAAATACGAACGAAACAATATCATTGACTAATCTGGACAAAACTCAAATTTTACAGTACCAAAATCATGTTAAAGTTGTTTAACTAGAAAGAATAGAATGATACAAAGATTTAGGCGCTGGTTTCATCTAATTTGGATAAACAAGTAAAAAGTTATACTAGTTTAAAGATCAGGGGCTAAATCGCGATAAAACTATTTGCGGATAGGTCCCTGGCCGAAAATAAACTAAAAAGAAAAACCTACTGCGCGAAAGTTTGCTATGTGAACTTAACCGACGAAAACCGTTCGTCATAATGAACGAACGAATGAACATTCGTTAGGTAAATAAACCGAAACCAACCGATATGAAAAAAAAAACCCGAAGGAAAAACCGAAAAAAACAATTGGTCTTTTACCGGTCAACGGAGACGGCGGAAACCAGGCGGCGGCGGCAGACAGTGGCGGCATAGCAGGCGGCGGCAGCTGCGGGTTTGGCGGGGTGGGGTGGCGGCGGCGGTGGGTATTTAAAGGGGGTGGGGAGGCCGCGCGGCGACTTGGGCGAGGGGGCACCCAACGGGAATCCGTGCCGGACTCCCCAGGTGACGGTGGCGAGGAGAGGGACTCCTCCCGCTTGGAGGAGGCGGTGGCGTGATGGCTGGGCCGGCCTGCTTGGTTGGGCATTCGGCCCAGTCGGGCGGGAAGATTTTTTTTAATAATTTCGCCCGAAAGAAAAAATCCTAATAAAATAAAAAAAATCCTAAAATGCCAAAAATAATTTTCACCGTCTAAACAAAATATTTATAACAAAGTGAACATTTTTCTGGCCTAAAAATGCAATTTTCGAAAATGCATATTTTTCTAATTCAAATAAAATAGCAACTATAATACCAATAAAATCATAATTTGATTTTAAAATTCTTTCTCCAATATTTCTCTAAATTTGAAGAAGTCATATTATCTTCTCTCATATATTTTTAATATTAGGGATAATTGGAGAGAAAAATAATAAAATCAAATTGATCCTTTCTTCAAATTTGACATAAATTCAAATATGATTTTTGTGAAACCTCCAACTCTCTCCTGGGGTCCTTTAGTTGCTTAAGATTTCCAGGATCACAACAAAATTGCAAGAATGAATATGATATGCATATGATGATCTATGTATAACATCCAAATTGAAAATTAGGATGTTACAAACCTACCCCCCTTAAGATGAATCTCGCCCTCGAGATTCGGGTTGGTCAGCAAAAAGGTTTGGGTGGTCTCTATGGAGATCTTCTTCTCGTTCCCAGGTGGCTTCTTCCTCGGTATGGTGGCTCCAGTGTACTTTGCAGAACTTGATAACCTTGCTGCGAGTAACTCAGCTGGAAAACTCGAGAATCTTGACTGGCTTCTCTTCATAAGTCAAATCACTGTCTAACTGAATTGCTTCCAGTGGAACTGTATCTCTCAGAGGAAGATCAGCCATCTCTGTGTGGCACTTCTTCAACTGGGAAACGTGAAACACATCGTGAACTCCTGACAATCCTTCTGGCAATTCCAACTTGTAAGCAACTTCTACCATGCGTTCCAAAACTCTGTATGGTCCCACAAAACGTGGTGCTAGGTTTCCCTTGACTCCAAAACGCTTAACTCCTCGAAGCGGGGACACACGTAGATATTCTCTGTCTCCGACTTCGTAAACTATCTCCTTGTGTTTAGTATCCGCATAACTCTTCTACCTGGACTGGGCTACCTTGAGTCTGCCGCGAATCAACTTAACCTTCTCTTTAGAATCTTTGATTAAATCCGGTCCGAACAACTGTCGATCTCCAACTTCATCCCACGATAATGGTGTCCTGCACCTCCTTCCATACAAAGCTTTGAAAGGGGCCATCTTCAAGCTGGCTTGATAACTCTTGTTATAAGAGAACTCTGCATATGGCAAATTGTCATCCCAACTAGATCCATAATCTAGCACACAAGCTCTCAACATGTCCTCCAGAATCTGATTGACTCTCTTGGTCCGTCCATCTGTCTGTGGATGAAAGGTTGTACTGAATTCTAGCCTGGTATCCAAAGTTTCATGCAACTGATTCCAAAACTTTGAGGTAAACTGGGTTCCTCTATCTAATACAATGGTCCACGAAACTCCGTGCAGACATATGATCCTGGTCACGTATATCTTTGCCAACTTAGCACTCGTATAGGTGGTCTTCACCGGGATGAAATGAGCTACATTCGTCAACCGATCGACTACTGCCCAGATAGGGTCATAGCCTGAATGAGTATTGGGTAATCCAGTGATAAAATCCATGCCAAGGTTATCCCGCTTCCATTCGGGTATCAGCAATGGTTGTAGCAATCCAGCTGGCTTCTCATGCTCTGCCTTAACTCTTTGACATACATCACATACTACTACATACTCCGCTATATCCTTCTTCATTCCTGTCCACCAGAAACTTTCCTTCAAATCCAGATACATCTTAGTGTTTCCTGGGTGAATTGAATACGGCAAATCATGTGCCTCCTGCAGAATCAACTTCTTGATCTCGGGGTCACTAGGCACGTATGTGCGATCCTCAAACCATAAACTGTCATGCTAATCCTCACGAAATCCTTTAGCCTTTCCTTTGCTCATCCTTTCCTTTATCTCGGCAATCTCCTTGTCAGTCTTCTGGGCTTTTCTGATATTACCCAAAAGAGTGGACTGAATTTCCAATGCTGCAACATAACCTCTCGGAACTATCTCCAAGCATAACTCTCAAAGATCATCTGCTAACTCCTTAGGTAATCCTCCGGTTATGAGTGTGTTAACATAACTCTTGCGGCTTAACGCATCTGCTACGACATTGGCCTTTCCGGGATGATAGTGCAATTTCATATGATAATCCTTGATGAGCTCCAACGATCTCCTTTGCCTGAGGTTCAACTCCTTCTGCGTGAAGATGTATTTCAAACTCTTATGATCCATGTATACCTCACAATGTTTTCCGATGAGAAAATGTCTCCATGTCTTCAGCGCATGCACTACGACTGCTAACTCCGAATCATGCGTAGCATAATTTAGCTCATGAGGTTTAAGCTGTCGCGAGGCATATGAAACAACTCTCCCTTCCTGCATAAGTATGGCTCCAAGCCCTTGGCGTGAAGCGTCGCAATATACTTGGTAATCCTTACGTTGGTCTGGGAGAATCAGCACTAGGGCTGTAACCAAACGTTTCTTCAACTCCTGAAAACTAGCTTCACACTCCTCAATCCATTTAAACTTGGTGTCCTTCTTCAACAACTCTGTCATGGGCTTTGCAATCCTAGAGAAATTCTCAATGAACCTTTGATAATAACCTGTGAGTCCAAGAAAACTCCTGATCTCTCCAATTCATGTGGGTGCCACCCATTTAGTAACAGAAGTAACCTTGGTAGGGTCTACTGCTATTCCTTCTCCGGATATAACATGTCCGAGGAATCCAACTTCCTTTAGCCAAAACTCACATTTGCTGAACTTGGCGTACGACTGATGTTCCTTGAGCTTCTCAAGAACCAAACGCAAATGCTCCTTATGCTATTCTTTGTTCTTCGAGTAGACCAATATATCATCAATGAACACCACGATGAACTTATCCAAAAACTCCATAAACAATTTGTTCATCATGTTCATGAAATAGGCAGGCGTGTTAGTCAGACCAAATGACATAATGGTATACTCATATAGCCCGTACCTTGTGGTAAAAGCTGTCTTTGGTATATCCTGCTCCCGGATCTTCAATTGGTGATAACCTGATCGAAGACGATCTTAGAGAATTCTTTAGCTCCTTGCAACTGGTCAAACAAATCATTGATCATCGGTAGTGGGTATTTGTTCTTGATCGTCACCTCATTCAGCGCACGATAATCAACAACCATCCTTAAAGATCCATCCTTCTTCTCCACTAGAAGCACTCGGGCTCCCCAAGGTGATGAACTTGGTCGAATGTAACTTTTCTCCAGTAACTCCTTAATCTGCTTCTTAATTTCCTCCAGGTCTTGGGCGGGCATCCGATATGGTCTCTTTGATATTGGCCCGGTGCCTAGAAATAGCTCACCCAAAAACTCAATGTCTCGATCCAGTGGCATCCTGGTAACAGCTACGTCTTGATCTTGCGTTGGTTTTCCTCGAAGAGGAGAGGGTGATGCAGCAGAGTAGCGTAAGTATTTCCCTTAGTTTTTGAGAACCAAGGTATCAATCCAGTAGGAGGCTCCTCAAAAGTCCCACGCACCTACACAAACAAACTGAGAACTTGCAACCAACGCAATAAAGAGGTTGTCAATCCCTTCACGGCCACTTGCAAAAGTGAGATCTAATAAAGATAGTATGATAAGATAAATATATTTTTGGTATTTTATAATATAGATGCAAAAATTAAAGATGCAAATAAAAGTAAATTGGAGGCAAATATGATAAGAGATAGACCCGGGGGGCATAGGTTTCACTAGTGGCTTCTCTCAAGATAGCATAAGTATTACGGGGGGTGAACAAATTACTGTCGAGCAATTGATAGAAAAGCGCATAGTTATGAGATTATCTAGGCATGATCATGTATATAGGCATCACGTCCATAACAAGTAGACCGACTCCTGCCTACATCTACTACTATTACTCAACACATCGACCGACTCCTGCCTGCATCTAGAGTATTAAGTTCATAAGAACAGAGTAACGCATTAAGCAAGATGACATGATGTAGAGGGATAAACCCAAGCAATATGATATAAACCCCATCTTGTTATCCTCGATGGCAACAATACAACACGTGCCTTGCAACCCTTTCTGTCACTGGGTAAGGACACCGCAAGATTGAACCCAAAGCTAAGCACTTATCCCATGGCAAGAAAGATCAATCTAGTAGGCCAAACCAAACTGATAATTCGAAGAGACTTGCAAAGATAACTCAATCATACATAAAAGAATTCATATAAGATTCAAATATTATTCATAGATAAACTTGATCATAAACCCACAATTCATCGGATCTCGACAAACACACCGCAAAAAGAGTTTACATCGAATAGATCTCCACAAGAGAGGGGGAGAACATTGTATTGAGATCCAAAAAGAGAGAAGAAGCCATCTAGCTAATAACTATGGACCCGTAGGTCTGTGGTAAACTACTCACAACTCATCGGAGGGGCAAGGATGTTGATGTAGAAGCCCTCCGTGGTCGATTCTCCCTCCGGTAGAGTGCCGGCGAAAGCTCCAAGATGAGATCTCGCGGATATAGAAGGTTACGATGGTGGAAATTGTGTTTCGTCTGCCCCCTGGATGTTTTCAGGGTACGTAGGTATATATAGGAGGAAGAAGTACGTCGGTGGCCGCCCGAGGGGCCCACAAGACAGGGGGCGCGCCCTATAGGGGGGGCGCGCCCTCCTATCTCATGGGAGCCTCAGCAGCTTCTTGGCTTGCACTCCAATTCCTCTGTTTCACGTTCATTCCAAAAATCACGCAACCGAAGGTTTCATTCCGTTTGGACTCCGTTTGATATTCCTTTTCTTCGAAATACTGAAATAGGCAAAAAACAACAATATGGGCTGGGCCTCCAGTTAGTAGGTTAGTCCCAAAAATGATATAAATGTGTAAAATAAAGCCCATAAACATCCAAAAGGGGTAATATAATAGCATGGAACAATCAAAAATTATAGATACGTTGGAGACGTATCAAGCATCCCCAAGCTTAATTCCTGCTCGTCCTCGAGTAGGTAAATGATAAAAGTAGAATTTTTGATGTGGAATGCTACCTAGCATAATTCATAATGTAATTTTCTTTATTGTGGCATGAATGTTCAGATCCAAATGATTCAAAACAAAAGTTCATATTGATAAAAGAAATAGTAACACTTCAAGCATAGTAATCAAAGTAATCATGTCTTCTCAAAATAACATGGCAAAAGAAAGTTCATCCCTACTATATCATATAGTTAGGCTATGCTTCATTTTCGTCACACAAATATGTTCCCAACTTCTATACCCCCGATGACAAGCCAAGCAATTGTTTCATACTTAAATAATCTCAAACTTTTTCAACCTTCACGCAATACATGAGCTTGAGCCATGGATATAGCACTATGGGTGGAATAGAATATGATGATGGGGATTGTGTGGAGAAGACAAAAAAGGAGAAAGTCTCACATTGACGAGGATAATCAATGGGCTATGGAGATGCCCATCAATTGATGTCAATATGAGGAGTAGGGATTGCCATGCAATAGATGCATTAGAGCTATAAATGAATACTCAACAAAAGAAAACTAGTGGATGTGCATCCAACTTGCTTGCTCACAAGACCTAGGGCATTTGAGGAAGCCCATCATAGGAATATATAAGCCAAGTTCTATAATGAAAAATTCCCACTAGTATGAGAAAGACAACTTATGAGACTCACTATATGAAAAACATGGTGCTACTTTGAAGCACAATATATGAGACTCACTACATGAAGAACAAGGTGCTACTATGAAGCACAAGTGTGGAAAAAGAGATAGTAACATTGCCCTTTTTATTTTTATTTTCTTTTTTTGGGCCTTTCTTTTTTTCTTTTGGGCTTTATTCTTTTTTTCCTTCTTTTTTTTCTTTTTGGGCAATGCTCTAATAATGATGATCATCACACTTTCATTGATTACAACATAAGAATTACAACTCGAAACTAGAACAAGATATGACTCTATATGAATGCCTCCGGCGGTGTACCGGGATGGTGCAATGAATCAAGAGTGACATGTATGAAAAATAATGCATGGTGGCTTTGCCACAAATATGATGTCAATTGCATGATCATGCAATGGCAATATGACAAAAGTAAAGTATGTCATGATGATGGTAAACGAAACGGTGGAAAGTTGCATGGTAATATATCTTGGAATGGATATGAAAATGCCATAATAGGTAGGTATGGTGGCTGTTTTGAGGAAGATATAAGGAGGTTTATCTGTGATAGAGCGTATCGTATCACGGGGTTTGGATGCACCGGCGAAGTTTGCACCAACTCTCAAGGTGAGAAAGGGCAATGCACGGTACCGAAGAGGCTAGCAATGGCGGAAAGGTAAAAGTGCGTATAATCCATGGACTCAACATTAGTCAAAAGAACTCATATAATTATTGCAAAAATTTAGAAGTCATCAAAAATCAAGTACTACGCGCATGCTCCTAGGGGGATAGATTGGTAGGAAAAGACCATCACTCGTCCCCGACCGCCACTCATAAGGATGCACAAGCCCGGTACACTTCATGTTTCAAATTTGTTACACAACTTTAACCATACGTGCATGCTACGGGACTTGCTAACTTCAACACAAGCATTCTTTAAATTCATAATCACCCAACTAGCATGACTTTAATATTACTACCTCCATATCTCAAAACAATTATCAAGTATCAAATTGATCATAGCATCCAATTCACTTTCTATGATAGTTTCTATTATACCCAACTTGGATGCCTACCATTCTAGGACCAATTTTATAACCAAAGAAAATACCATGCTGTTCTAAAAGACTCTCAAAATAATATAAGTGCATCATGAGAGACTAGAAATTTCTACCATGCTGTTCTAAAAGACACTCAAAATAGTATAAGTGCATCATGAGAGACTAGAAATTTCTTCAAAATTAAGTCACCACCGTGCCCTAAAAAATATAAGTGAAGCACTAGAGCAAAAACTATCAAGCTCTAAAGATATAAGTGAAGCACATAGAGTATTCTAGCAAATTCTAATCAAATATGATTCTCCCAAAAGGTGTGTACAGCAAGGATGATTGTGGTAAACTAAAAATCAAAGACTAATATAATACACGACGCTCCAAGCAAAACACATATCATGTGGCGAATAAAAATATAGCTCCAAGTAAAGTTACCAATGAACGAAGACGAAAGAGGGGATGCCTTCGCGGGGCATCCCCAAGCTTAGGCTTTTGGCTATCCTTGAATATCTTGGGGTGCCTTGGGCATCCCCAAGCTTAGGCTCTTGCCACCCTTTATTCCATAGTCCATAAAAGCTTTACCCAAAACTTGAAAACTTCACAACACAAAACTCAGCAGGAAATCTTATAAGCTCCGTTAGTGAAAGAAAACAAAACCACCACATAAGGTGCTGCAATGAACTCATTCTTTATTTGTTTTGGTGTTAAACCTACTCTATTCCAACTTCTCTATGGTTTATAAACTACTTTACTAGCCATAGATGCATCAAAATAAACAAACAGCACACAAAAAATAGAATCTATCAAAAACAGAACAGTCTGTAGAAATCTGTAACTAACGCAAACTTATGGAACTCTAAAAATCCTACCAAAATAGGAAGTCCTGGAAAATTTGTTTATGGATCAGCAGAAAAAATAATCAACGCAAAAGCACGTTCCTGTGATTTAACAAAATTATATTCGTGCAACAAAAGTTTCTGTTTTTCAGCAGAATCAAATCAACTATCATCATAGGTTATCCTATAGATTCTACTTGGCACAAACACTAATTAAAAGATAAAAACACATCTAAACAGAAGGTAGATGCAAGATTTATTACTAAACAGGAGCAAAAACAAAACAACACAAAGAAAATTGGGTTGCTCCCAACTAGCGCTATCGTTTAACGCCCCTAGCTAGGCATAAAAGCGAAGATAGATCTAACGGGTGCCATCTTTGGCACTAAATTCATAAGTAGCCCGCATGATAGATTCATATGGTAATTTTACTTTCTTTCTTGGAAAGTGCTCCATGCCTTTCTTCAATGGAAATTGGAATCTAATATTCCCTTCCTTCATATCAATAATCGCACCAATCGTTCTAAGGAAAGGTCTACCAAGAATAATAGGGCAAGAAAGATTGCAATCTATGTCAAAAACGATAAAATCCACGAGCACCAAAGTTCTATTTGCAACAATGAGAACATCATTGATTCTTCCCATAGGCTTTTTAATGGTGGAATCCGCAAGGTGCAAATTTAAAGAGCAATCATCAAGATAATGGAAACCTAAAATATCACATAAAGTTTTCAGAATCGTGGAAACACTAGCACCCAAATCACACAAAGCAAAACACTCATAATCTTTAATTCTAATCTTTATAGTAGGTTCCCACTCATCATTAAGTTTTCTAGGTATAGAAACTTCCAAATTAAGTTTTTCATCATAAGATTGCATCAAGGCATCAACGATATGTTTGGTAAAAGCTTTATTTTGACTATAAGCATGAGGAGAATTAACAAAGGATTGCAACAAGGAAATACAACCTTTTAAAGAACAATTATCATAATCAAATTCCTTGAAATCCGAGATAGTAGGTTCAATGTTATTAGAAGTTGAGGATTCTCCAATCTCACTTTTACCAAATTTAGCATCAAGATCTAACGACTCTGAATTCTTGGGATACCTTTTAGGCAATGTTGATTCATCATCAGTCCCATAATCATCAAAATTCATATTGCAAAACATAGATCTAATAGGAGACGCATCAATAACTTTAAGATCCTCATCATTATTTTCAAGGAACCTAGAAGAACACGCTTTTATAAAGCTATCCTTTTTAGCATGCAATCTAGCAGTTCTTTCCTTGCACTCGTCAATGGAAATTCTCATTACTTCGAGAGACTAATTGATATCATTCTTGGGAGAAGAAGATCTAAGTTTAAGAGAATAAACATCAAGCGAAAGTCTGTCAACGTTCCTAGCCAAATAATCAACTTTGAGTAATTTTTCTTCAAGCAAAGCATTAAAATTCTTTTGAGAAATCATAAATTCTTTCACACTATTCTCAAAATCAAAGGGCACCTTATTAAAATTACCATAAGATTTATTGTAGGAATTTCCATAATTATTAGAGGAATTACTAGGAAACGGTCTAGCATTAAAGTTTCCTCTATAAGCATTGTTTCCAAAACTATTCCTACCAACAAAATTCACATTCATAGATTCATTATTATTCTCAATCAAAGAAGACAAAGGCATATCATTGGGATCAAGAGGAGTATTTTTAGTAGAAAACATCTTCATAAGTTCATCCATCTTTCCACTCAAAACATTGATTTCTTCTATAGCATGCACTTTTTTACTAGAAGATCTTTCGGTGTGCCATTGAGAATAATTAGACATAATATTATCACAAATTTTTGTAGCATCTCCTAACGTGATTTCCATAAACGTGCCTCCGCGGCCGAATCTAAGAGATTTCTAGAAGCAAAGTTCAATCCGGCATAAAATTTTTGTATGATCATCCATAAATTCAAACCATGAGTAGGGCAATTGCGAAGCATCAATTTCATTCTTTCCCAAGATTGGGCAACATGCTCATGATCAAGTTGTTTAAAATTCGTAATATCGTTCCTAAGAGTGATATCTTAGCGGGAGGAAAATACTTAGAGATAAAAGCATCTTTGCACTTGTTCCAAGAATCAATGCTATTTTTAGGCAAAGACGAAAACCAAACTTTAGCACGATCTCTAAGTGAAAATGGAAATAACTTCAATTTGACAATATTGTTACCCGTATCTTTCTTCTTTTGCATATCACACAAATCAACAAAATTGTTTAGATGAGTAGCGGCATCTTCACTAGGAAGGCCGGCAAATTGATCTTTCATAACAAGATTCAACAAAGCAGTATTGATTTCACAAGACTCAACATCATTAAGACGAGCAATCGAAGTACTAAGGAAATCATTATTATTGGTATTCGAAAATTCACACAATTTGGTATTATCTTGCGCCATGGCAACAAGAAATCCAACACACAAGCAAACAGAAAAGAGGAAAGTTTAAAGAGAGGAGGAGATTGGGAAAGAGAGGGTGAATAAAACGGCAAGGGTGAAGTGGGGGAGAGAAAAATGAGAGGCAAATGGCAAATAATGTAAATGTGAGGGAGATGGGTTTGTGATGGGTACTTGGTATCTCTTGAGTTGAGCGAAGACCTCCCCGGCAACGGTGCCAGAAATCCTTCTTGCTACGTCTTGAGCTTGCGTTGGTTTTCCTCGAAGAGGAGAGCGTGATGCAGCAGAGTAGCGTAAGTATTTCCCTTAGTTTTTGAGAACCTAGGTATCAATCTAGTAGGAGGCTCCTCAAAAGTCCCACACACCTACACAAACAAACAGAGAACTCGTAACTAACGCAATAAAGGGGTTGTTAATCCCTTCACGGCCACTTGCGAAAGTGAGATCTAATAAACATAGTATGATAAGATAAATATATTTTTGGTATTTTATAATATAGATGCAAAAATTAAAGATGAAAATAAAAGTAAATTGGAGGCAAATATGATAAGAGATAGACCCGGGGGCCATAGGTTTCACTAGTGGCTTCTCTCAAGATAGCATAAGTATTACATTGGGTGAACAAATTACTGTCGAGCAATTGATAGAAAAGCGCATAGTTATGAGATTATCTAGGCATGATCATGTATATAGGCATCACGTCCATAACAGGTAGACCGACTCCTGCCTGCGTCTACTACTATTACTCCACACATCGACCGACTCCTGCCTGCATCTAGAGTATTAAGTTCATAAGAAAAGAGTAATGCATTAAGCAAGATGACATGATGTAGAGGGATAAACTCAAGCAATATGATATAAACCCCATCTTGTTATCCTCGATGGAAACAATACAATATGTGCCTTGCAACCCTTTCTGTCACTGGGTAAGGACACCGGAAGATTGAACCCAAAGCTAAGCACTTCTCCCATGGAAAGAAAGATCAATCCAGTAGGCCAAACCAAACTGATAATTCGAAGAGACTTGCAAAGATAACTCAATCATACGTAAAAGAATCCAGAGAAGATTCAAATATTATTCATAGATAAACTTGATCATAAACCCACAATTCAACGGATCTCGACAAACACACCGCAAAAAGAGTTTACATCGAATAGATCTCCACAAGAGTGGGGGAGAACATTGTATTGAGATCCAAAAAGAGAGAAGAAGCCATCTAGCTAATAAGTATGGACCCGTAGGTCTGTGGTAAACTACTCACAACTCATCGGAAGGGCAAGGATGTTGATGTAGAACCCCTCCGTGGTCGATTCCCCCTCCGACAGAGTGCCGGCAAAGGCTCCAAGATGAGATCTCGCTGATATAGAAGGTTACGGTGGTGGAAATTGTGTTTCGTCTGCCCCTGGATGTTTTTGGGGTACGTAGGTATATATAGGAGGAAGAAGTACGTCGGTGGCCGCCTGAGGGGCCCACGAGATAGGGGGGCGCGCCCTATAGGGGGGGGGGCGCACGCTCCTATCTCGTGGGAGCCTCGGCAGCTTCTTGGCTTGCACTCCAAGTCCTCTACATCATGTTCGTTCCAAAAATTACGCTCCCAAAGGTTTTACTCCGTTTGGACTCCGTTTGATATTCCTTTTCTTCAAAATACTAAAATAGGCAAAAAAACAACAATATGGGCTGGGCCTCCAGTTAGTAGGTTAGTCCCAAAAATGATATAAATGTGTAAAATAAAGCCCATAAACATCCAAAAGGGGTAATATAATAGCATGGAACAATAAAAAATTATAGATACGTTGGAGACGTATCAGTAACACCTCCGGAAATATGTCGGGGTAGTCCTTCACCACTGGTACTTCCTCCTGTACAACTCCTTATAAGGAATTTACTTGAGTCCTCCTCGGCGCATGACAGGATACATACTTGATCCTCTTTCCTTCTAGGGTAGTGAGAAGAACTGATTTACTTGCGCAGTCGATGTTCCCTTCAAACTTGGATAGCCAATCCATTGCCAATATCACATTCAATCCTTGTGATTCCAGAACAATTAGGTCGGTGGGAAAAACTTGTCTACCTATAGTTAGTGGCAACTGATAGCATCCCCTACTAGCCATATAATCCGCTCCTGGGGAACTTACTAACATAGGTGACTTAAGGGCTACGGTTGGCAGGTTATACTTATCCACAAATCCCCTTGATATGTATGAATCAGATGCACTAGTATCAAAAAGTACAAGTGCGGTAAATGCATTAATCAAAAACTTACCGACAATTCCGTCGGGTTGATCCTCAATCTCCTCCACGCTGACGTGGTTCACCTAAACTTTGGTTAAGGGGTTGGTCTTCTTGGCAGAACCTCCATTGCCATTTCCATTCTTTGCTTCAGGACATTCAGTGGCATAATGTCCAGTCTTCTGGCACTTGAAATAGGTAATTTGGCTCATATCCCTCTTGGCTGGTGTTGAAGGGTTGGAATGGTTCTGGCTACTGCTTCCTCCATTCCCATTGCCATTCTTGGGGCCACTGTGGTTGTGCGAACTTGCTCCATTGTGTGTATGTCCTCCATGTTTATGGTATGTCCTCCTGAGTACGGGGAATAGCGGGGTTTCTGCTGAGCTCGTGAAGTGTACCTCCCCTATCCATACTTTCTCTTGCGATTATCAATCTGTTGCTGCTTGCCTTCAATCATGAGAGCCCTATCTACCAACTCCTGGTAGTTGTTGAATGTTGCCACCATCAACTGCATGCTCAGCTCATCACTCAGTCCTTCCAGAAACTTCTCCTGCTTAGTGGCATCTGTAGCTACGTCATTAGGGCCATAACATGCTAACTTGCTGAACTCATCCACATACTGGCCCACTTTACGTCCTCCTTGGCGCAGGTTGCGAAACTCGTGCTTCTTCATGCTCATAGCTCCTGCTGAAACATGGGCAGTGCGGAAAGCCTGCTGAAACTGATCCCATGTAACAGTGTCAACGGGGTAAGTGGCTGTGAAATTCTCCCACCATGATGCTGCGGGTCCATCAAGCAGATGTGTGGCAAAACACACTCTCACCGCATCTGTCCATCCTGCAGTGGTCAGCTCTCTTCCAATCTTGCGGAGCCAATCATCTGCAATAATCGGCTCGGTGCTAATAGAGAACACCAGCAGATTCAACCTTAGAAAACGGACTAGGTGATCAACATGGGGTGGTGGTGGTGGGTTGTTGTTGTTTTTGCCTTGGTTCTGGTTCTGAACTAGTATCTGCATCAATGCATTCTGTTGTTGGATCAACTCAATGAGCTCCGGTGGGAAGGAAAATCCATTGTCACGTCTCGGAGGCATCTGATGGGTTAGAAGGGGTGAGAAAACAGAATAGAATGATGTCTAAGAGAGATTCACTACCCATATGCTCTGATACCATCTTGTAGCGACCAGACCTCAGACGGACAAGTCTCTGTGCATCAGTGTCATCCCTGGATCGGTAATGCTGACATGCACAGTACTCGAGGAATTATAACAGAGTTTCAATCACACACTTATTACATCGAGTCCTCATAAAGAGTATGATTACACAAAAATATCATAGATGAGGGCCATCTAAACTAGATAACTACGGAAGCTTTGAAGGTAAATGAGTCCATCAACTCCAACGACATAGTTGAGTGTGAAACAACGACCTATCGCACCTTATTCATCGTCTGAGTAGTCTGCAACATGAGAGTTGCAGCCGTGTAGGTCAGCACATTGAATATGCTGGCAGAGTTACATTGTAAAGCAAAGAAATGCAGAAACTATATCTACATGCAATATTAGGCTGGTGGAGGCTGTAAGTTTATGATTTTGCATAAAGCTAGTTTTTCCCTACAACAAAGGAATGAATTTATTTAACTACTCCCATGTTGCCCATTATTTGAGAAGTTAACCCCAACTAAAAATCCTAATTAAAAGTATCATCATTAACCCAAATCAAATTAATTAAAGTAACGTGATGAGATCACATCAATAGATTCAAGTACTAGATACTCAAGATGTCCATAATCGGGGACACGGCTAACCATGATTAGTTTATACACTCTGCATAGGTTGTGAACTTTTCCCCACAAGACTCGACCGCATCCTTGATTGAATGATCGAGACATAGCCTTTTTGAAGCATTAACTCTTTACTCCGGGCGGACCGGTACACCTCCTTTCCCCTACATCTGCTAGTCCACCTCTTCAAGAGCTCACGCAACTTACTCAACTATGCCAGAGCCCATAATGGCTTGTGGCTGCACACGGAAGTTTCTAGCATGAATATTCTTATGATCCCTTTGAGCCTGGGTGGCATTCCATAGGAAAAATCACACGGGTACTCTGAGATTTCCCAAAAACAAGCAACACTGGATTCCCCAGGTGCCTCAACCAATCCACCCAGATGTATATTAAAGTTGCCACCTTAATGTTATCCATGATTAAATAACTCTCAAACTTCCATGTGAATCACGATCCAATCCCCATCTCCGAGCATGGCTAAGCAATAACAAGCATAACGTATATTCCCTAGGTGATCAAAAGGTATTAGGTTCCTACCTCAAGAACTACAACCAAAACCACATGTTCCCAATCCTACTCATGCAAATATTTGAGGGGCAATACTAATGCACAGTAAAACTGGATATAAAAGAGTATGATCAAAGTGTAAGTTGCCTTGCTGACGATCTGCAAATTCTAGAGAATCATAGTAACAAGCTTCGCACTCTGGGTAATCTAGCATAGACAAACAATAGCATACATAAGCAATAACTCAATCGAAACACAAGAAAAACCGAGAAAAGATCCAAATCGATCATGAAACAAGCAAACGGCTTAAACTAACAAGAGTCAACGGCGGCGACGGGGTCAACGGCGGCGACGGAAACCAGGCGGCGGCGACATTGGTGGCGCGGGGCGAGGCGAGGCGGCAGCGCTGGCAGGCGGCAGCAACGGCGTACGCGGCGGCGGCAACGACGAGGCGGCGGCACGAGCTTGGCGGCGGCGACTGAGGGTTTGGCGGGGTGGGGGTGGCGGCGATGGTGGGTATTTAAAGGGGGTGGGGAGGCCGGGCGGCGACTTGGGCGAGGGGCACCCAACGAGAGTCCGAGCCGGACGCGACGGTGGCGAGGAGTGAGACTCCTCCCGCTCGGAGGAGGCGGCTGCGCGACGGCTGGGCCGGCCTGCTCGGCTGGGCCTTCGGCCTAGTCGGGCGGGAAGAGTTTTTTTAAAATAATTTCGCCCGAAAGAAAAATTCCTAATAAAATATAAAGAACTCCTAAAAATGCCAAAAACAATTTTCACCGTCTAAATGAAAATTTTAGAACAAAGTGAACATTTTTCTGGCCTAAAAATGCAATTTTTAAAAATGCATATATTCTAACTCAAATATAATAGCATCTAAAATACCAATAAAAGCATAATTTGATTTTAAAATTCTTTCTCCAATATTTCTCTAAATTTGAAGAAGTCATATTGTCTTCTCTCATATATTTTTAATATTAGGGATAATTGGAGAGAAAAATAATAAAATCAAATTGATCCTTTCTTCAAATTTGAAATAAATTAAAATATGATTTTCGCGAAACCTCCAACTCTCTCTTGGTGTCCTTGAGTTGCTTAAGATTTCCAGAATCACAACAGAGTTGCAAGATTGAAATTTGGGATGTTACAAATGGTAATAAATTAGTGATCGGTGGGGATTCCAAGTTGTGAGACCTATGGTTGGCAGTTGCCGGCGGCGCGGGGGGGGGGGGTGATTGGGCGGTGGCGTGGGGGTCGCCGGAGAAAGAGCTCGGTGCCAGGGGGTAGAGGGATGGCCGGGGCAGTGGTGGACTGGCGGTGGGGAATGGTTTGAGGGCGGGCGGGGCGGCGAGGGGGCATGTGCCGGCCGCGGGTGGCGGGGGCCGGCGATTCGGCCGGTGGTGGCTGGCGGCTTAGGGGGGTGGAGGTTGAAGATAAACTGCAAGCCCTTGATTTCGTATCCAACGGCTAGAAAATCGACTAACTAGAGATGAAAAAGTCAGTCGACTGAAGTGTAGCCTCACCCCGCATGTACACATGCACGCATGAAACACTCTCACAAACACACGCACGCATGCAAGCGGTGCAACACTGACATGTATACATAACGAACATACGCACGCATGCAGGCGTGCAACACTGACATGTACACATGCACTCACAAACACATGCACGCAGACATGCATGCAACACTGAAATGTACACATGCACGCATGCAACACGCCTGCATGCACATAGCACATGATGCAAGACACACACTCAACCTATATGTGCATGCACTCTTTGTTGGATTGTTGCGGGTATTAATCAATCTTACCTGTGATAAGCAGAACATTGATGTTTGCAGCGGTCTTGCGTTGGGTCACTGAAATGCAGGCCATGTACCCAAAGAGCCCACACGTCAGTGAAAAAATGGTGCGGTGTCGTACGTCATAGTCGAGGGCGCCGCTTGCTGCACGCCCGGCTGAACACGCCTCCTTTCCGCATTCATACGCCTCCATGAAACCCATGTGGAAGCCGAGAAACCCACTCTAGACACAGGTCAATTCATGACCGGGCCGGGTCGGCATTAAACACAACGCCAGCCGAGCTCCTCCCGTCCACTGTCTATTTAATCTCCTATTTAAACGAGTCCAGATGCCGGCCAAGAATCGCACACCTCCGCCACTCCCCTATTTCCTCCTTCACCATTTTGTCCACTCTTACAATGGCTTACAAAGAGTAATTTATCCGGCATCCAAGACGGCTGGGTGGCCTGCCGAGCCTGCCGGATACGAGCTATGCAGCTCGTTGATCCACCTCCCTCCCCTCACCCGACGGAGCCAGTTGCCGCCCCAAGCAGGCGCGCGGTTCAGCAACTCACCGCTCCTGGCCAGCTCGACAAGGAGCGGAAAGCTTCTCCATGTTGGCACGGCAGGGAGCATGGGTGTCGTCGCTGCCGTCCATGCTGCCGCCTTGTACCGCACCTCATGTGTCTGCTACCGCGTCTCCCGTTTCTGCGGACGAGAATCCCATACTTGCGGCCGCTCCATGCAAGCAGAGATTGAAGCCAGGTGCATGGAGAGCGACGAGTCGGTGGCCAGCGCCTCTGCATCCGCCGCCATCATCGAGGAGAAGTAGACCACGGGAGGACGCTGCCGCTTGGGTCCCATGAAGGCCACCACAGAGGGGATGTCAGAGTACACAGTAGGTGTCTTGCCGGATCCTTTTGTTGCGAGGACCTTCATCGACCCCGAATGCGCCCCTCCACCTCCGTCTTGGGCATCAGCCAATGATGTCAGTTGGGCAGTGGGGAAGTGAGTTGTCATTTACACTGAAGCATATACCTATGGGGCTCCCGGTAGTCCGGTGATCATGCTGCCGGACATGAGGAAGACAAATGGATCTGTGGGCGACCATTTAGGCTAGGTATTATTATACATCTGCTATTCATAACTAGCACTTCTTAGTTGATTTGAATGTAATGAAACCCATCATGTTTGTATGAAAATCTGGTATTTATATGAATTCCGTCATTGTTTATATGAAATATCATCGTGTTTGCGTGAATTTTGTCCGGTTGGTTGAGTTGCTATCAGAATGTGTGCGGCTACAGTTGGCTAGCGTAATTTGCGGGTCGTCGGTCGGTCTACGGCCGGCTCGGGTGGCGTGGTGGGACAAAAAATCATAGCTCATGCAAGCTTGTCTGCAACGCGCGCGCTGGAGGACGCATGAGCACCCAAGCTATTCCTCGTTCATCGGAGGCAAAGGCACCGGTGGACAAAGGCAGCGGTGGACAAAAGGGTTGCCAATATTTTTGCTACCCCGGGCAAGATCCAAACATCCCCTCCCAGCATATTCGAATCCCTTGTTCTCCGTGAAATTTTTCCATGTGTGTTTTCATGGACTAGCAAGATGCCCATGCATTGCACGGAACATCAAGATGCATTTTTTTACAAAACACCTGTTGTGATTGACCCATGCAGGAGTAATCCCATGTGTAAAAACTAATGATATCTCGAGAATTTTATCGGAAAAATGGTATCTCGAGAATTTCATCGAAAGAAATGAAAGATGAGAGATAAGGTGAGGAGGAGTGGGGCGTGGTGGTGACTGGTGGTCGGACTGGGCGGAGGCATGGGGATGGACGGCGCCGGCAGGCGGCAGCGGCCACCATGCTAGATTGTTCTGGAGACTTCCTTTTTTAATTCCTCAGTGATGAGGTTGTGGGAGATAAGGATGAATGAGGCAAGGCCTTATCTGTAAATGTGGAGAGAGGTGCGGGTATGTTTTGTAAAATTGTCATAGTTTGCTTTCTATCTATCAGATATAGATCATACGGTCTATATTACAAGATGGCAGGCACACCATCATCACCAACTCGTTTTTTATAAGAGTAGAGAGTAGAGAGTAGAGATAGAGATATTTCGCTGTGTGAAAACAAATTTAAATATGAACAAATAATCGGTGTCCGCGGTCTTCTGCCGGGAGTAATAGTGTAGAGTACTACTAGTACTACTAGATAGTGAGTGTTTACTACTGTATCTACGTACTAAATGCAACACATGCATGTGATAGCAGTATAATGACCACGTATGGATTTTATGGTAAGATTTGTGTAAGTTGAATGTCGTATTATTGCTCTAACATGTGGTCAAAGTTAGCCTCCAAAACGCATTTTATACCCTATATGGATTGAGCGAGTACATGCATTGCGGAGGTTTCTCTTAATCCTTGCATGCAACATTTTTATTAAAGCTTGAAATGTGAACATGTGAATGGGAGGGACTACAACAACCCTTCCAAAAGAATGGTAGTACTAATGGTATCATACTCCCTCCATTCACCATCTCCCATGCTAAGTTTTTTCATTTGATAAGAGGCAAACCATGTGGGGCCTACCTTAGAGGTAAGGCTCTATACACTGGGGATGCTATCTACGTATTACTTTTGATGTGTCCCGTCAACTCGCAGAACAAGGAGAAGCTTGCTTACTACGCCTTTCGCCCGCTCCCTCGCCCATGGGGGCGGTGGCTCGTAGGACGAGGAGAAAATTTTACTACTCCCTCCGTTTACTCCTTGTCCCTACCTTGGTTAGAGACATTATCATATTGTTCTATATAGGGTCTAATGCGTTTTTCAAGACCGCCTTTGACTAATGATAAGATTAATAATACATGAGATGTATAATGTGAAAATTATATCATTGGAAGCTCCTTTCACGTACGAATTTGACGGTATGGTTTGTGTAACTTGCATGTCATATATTATTGCTCTAACACTTGGTCGAAGTTAGCCTCGAAAAACGCATTAGGCCCTACATAGATGGAAGGAGGGAGTAGTAGGAGTAGTACAGTGGTACACAGGAGTAGTACTACAACAATTTCCTTGGAGTCCGTGGTGCAGCAAGCTACCCTAGGCTATGTTACTACTCCCTCCTTTCCGGTTTATGGCTCAATTTCAAAATCTCTCCAACCAATGTAGCCGGTGAGTGGTGGAATTAATTTCGTAGTTTGCACAAGTAATTAGTACACTCGTTTTTCTCAAGAAGCACTGGTATGCATCAGTGCTATACAAACGGTTCTTAACCCCTTTCCGCGACGACATTTGGAATCGTCGCCTACTAGTGTGGGTGATAGGGGGTCCTTCCAACACGACCTAGAATCCGTCGGGGATGGGCGAGCGGATACTGACGATCCCCATAGAACATATGTATGAGAAGCCGCACCCGTCCCACACGTTACATCTCAATGTTACGTTTCTGATCAGAGAGACATCCCAAACGATTAGGCCGCTATAGTCGTGTGAAAGAGGTGGACATCAACATTTAATCTACCGATTTGTTTGTGATAGGTACATTATCGCACATGGTTCAAGAATGTAAAATGTGTGCGGTGCCTCTACTAACGCCAACGTGTACATTTTTGTAACTGTGTGCGATTGGTATTCCTATCACACTAGTTTGAAACGTTTGTCGTATTACCATGAATCGCACACGCATATGAGACGAAACCGTGTGTGTGTCCGACGGGCATCACAAACATTTCACATCAAAGAACCGTCTGTGTTCTTTTTTCTTCGCACACGCTGTTTTCTTTCTAACCATGTGCACATTATTTATTCGCTCCTATACATTTTTTGGCTGTAATTTATTATTCGAATTGGAAATTTTGAAATATGAAACATGCAATTCAAATTCTCAGCACAATGGTTCAACAATGAATCCATAAATAAAATATTAAGTACAATATGTTTAGTAATTACAAGATTAGACATCAATTAACTATGATGAACCACAATATTTACAGGCGGTAAAGGTGAAGAGACAAGTGTAAATCATTTTCACTACCAATGCTGTTGAAGAAGCGGAATGCCCATAATGTGCCTTCCCGCATGCCATAGGAACGAACAACTTTTGTCCAACCCCTTGTGACAATCGCCCACTCATCCTTCACCGCCTTTAGGAAGACTTCTAGAGCATTATCTTGGTAGCATGAATTATATACTTTGACCTTAGTTGCCTCCACTCCGGTCATGTAGCTTGCAAGGTAATCATCAGTAAATAGCTTCAGAAACCACTGAAAAGAGAAAGATATCAGATCATGAGGTCTAATAGAGTAACTTGTTGAGGGCAGCGAGAAAAGGCAACAAATTACTTACCATCCTAAAGTTCACTGTTGTCATGGACAAAGTGTAAATAAAGAGCTTAATTCCCATCACCCGTTTCTTTCGCCTAACAATCTTTCTTAGTTTCCTCACTTGACGCTTGTTCATGAATATCTCATTGCCCTATACGCAAAAGGGATCGAAGTGTCGATCAGTACCGCTCATATACGTACCTACAAGCAACCAGTAAATGTTAGAAGCTAAATAAGATTGCACAAATGATGTAAAATACAACTACCTACATTCCTAAGTACAAGTATTTTTAGATATTTCAATATGAACTACATACGGATGTATATAGAATTATAGATATAGTTTAGGGAATCTAGATTCACTCATTTTGCTACTTATGTAGTCTATATTGGAATCTCTAAAAATACTTAAATTTAGGAATAGATGGTGTATAAGACAAGGGATGCAGCTAATCTCGATGGCAAACAACGGCATCGCCCATTGTAGCCCTATGTAAGTACATGTAAAGCCAATGTTAACTAAAATAGGGTTAACATCCACCAAAAATAGCAAATGGTAATAAAACGACATCATCTATAGTGATATCTTCATTGCGAAAGTGTAGCACAGTAGCAAAGGGACGGATTAAAAATGGATACAACTGTTAATTGCAACAGGCTTAACAACATCCTAATTCATGTTAGGTAAGTTTGTAGCCATTTAAATACAACTGTTTAAAAATGGATACAACTATTAATTGCAACAGGCTTAATGGCCATTGAAACCGGTATTGATAAAAATGCAATTGGCAGAGTTAAACATCACAAGGCAGGTGCTGCTAGAGCAGATAATGGCCCATTTGTCTATAAAAAGGTAGGGAAATAGCTAAAACGTGTTAGGCAAGTTTACTACAACATGCTTAAGACATCAACCGTACAAATCATAGCCATTAATTGCAACTAGTATTGGTAAGATTGAACTGGGGAGTTCATACTTGGTAAGTCCTGAGAGGTAGTTGCTGGGGAACTTCATCTTAGCCATAGCCAGCCCAAAGTCAGCGGCGGCAGAGGTGAGCTCTTCCACCAGATCAAAGCGTGGATCAGTGCCCCCGACATGTGTATATACAAGAAGCAAGTAAATGTTAGAAGCCAAGATGCAATTGCACAAAATGATGTAAAATACTGTAAGACTTGGGATGCAGCTAACCTCGACGGCAAACAATGGCATCACACATTATGGCCCTGCGTAAGTACATGGATAGGCATGTTAAGTACAACAGGGTTAGCATCCAGCAAAAATAGCAAATGGGCAGCATCTCTAGTATATCTTCATTGCGGAGAGTAGCATGGTAGCAAAGGACATATGAAAAAATGGATACAACTATTAATTGAACAAGCTTAACAGCATCCTAAGTCATGTTTTGTAAGTTTGTAGCCATTGAAATATAACTGTTTAAAAATGGATTCAACTTTGAATTGCAACAGGCTTAATAGCCATTGAAACCGGTACTGATAAAAATGCAATTGGCAGAGTTAAACATCACAAGGTAGGTGCTGCCAGAGCAGATAATGTCATGTTCAGTACAACAGGGTTAGCATCCACCAAAAATAGCAAATAGGCAGCATCTCTAGTGATATCCTCAGTCATGTATTGTAAGTTTGTTGCTAGTATCGGTGAAATTGAACTGAACAGTTAATACTTGAACATCACACAGTGTGCAGTACTGAAATAAACAAGGCACGTACATGCTTAATACATCAATTGTACAAAACATAGCCATTGCAAGTGGTATTGGTAAGATTTAGCCGGTCAGATCATACCTGTTAAGTCCTAGGGGTAGTCGTTGGGGCACTTCTTCTGGGCCAGAGCCTGCACCATGTCGGCTGTGGCGGAGGCAAGGTATTCCTCTGGGTCAACACGCATAGCGGCCATCGCGCCATGGGCCGCCATCAGCTCCTCAACCTCCACATGATATGTGGTTGGGCTTGCGAGGCGATGCTCTGGAGGTAGGAACGATGGGGATTTGGAGGCATGAGGATGTTTCGCAGGCGCCATTTAAGCAATCAGGCCGGGGCCGTGATAGAGATCGGTGGGTTACCTGACTGGATCCAAGCAGAACATAGATGTGGTTGAAGCTGTGGTTGCGGCAGCGGAGGTTTGAGCTGCCGGTAGGGGGAGGCACGGGGGGGGGGGGGGGAGGGGAAGGTGGGGGGAGATACTAAGGAAATTCTATGGGTGGGAATGTGGTTGGAGGAATAAATTCTGATATCGCGCGCCTAATGAAAATTTCGCTGTGAAACTTGAAATTTGGGCGGGGGAAACACACAAAACAGACGAAGCGCGTAAAATACTCATGTGTGAGAAAATAAAAAATTGGCAGTTCCCGTCTCCAAAAAAATGTACACGTGTAGTCGATTTTTTCGGTCAATGGTATGCCTGGTTTATTAGGAACCATCGCACATGTAACAGACTTATGGATCATTAACGCAAAAAACGCACACGGGTACGACATAGAAACCGTGTATTTTGTGATCTTCTAATGATTAACACAAAAAATGCACACGGTCACACATGCAGATCAATGCTCAAAGACCTCAAAGGATGCTCTTACCGACATTGTACGTTAATACTACAAACTTAAAGTATACTTGTAATTTGCTCTAATACTACAAACTTAAACTACTTCTCACATGCTGCAGTCGGGGCATGTGGTCGGATGCTGGCGTTCTCCTTCCCCGCCTTGTAGGAGGCAGCCAATCATGCTTCGAGCTCCGCCAAGCCCTCCTCACCATGGCGTGCGGCCTCTTCTTTCTTGCGGCGGCGGGACTCTCTTTTCTTGACTGCTTTCTGCCTTTTTTGATCCTCCCGTGCGGCTTTGGCCGCCTCTAGATCCACCGCCCATTCGGCCATGGCAGCCTCAAAGTCCGCCCACATAGCTGTGTAGCCGCCGGCAATGATGAACTCGACGTGGCGAGATGCCATCGCTTCCTTACCATGTGTGCGGTCACGGGCGGCGAGGAACGCGGTGTGGCGGGATGCCATCGCTTCCTTACCAGTTACTATGCGCCGTGGTGCCATGAATGACACTTGGAGAGAGCTTTGGGATGGAGGGGCCGGGCAGCCGTACAGTGCGGTGGTTTTTAAGAGCTCAATAAGAAACGACAAGGGAAATTTGGCTTCCTTACAATTTTGCTCGTTCGTTATCGCACACGGTTCATCTCGGTCACTTCCGGGGACAATGTGCGCTGAGGCTATTGTGTGTTGCGTTATGATTGGCCAGAACCCCAGCCACGCAGATCGCGCGTGTGCACCGTAGGATGCACCATGATCGAACAGTAATCCACGTCCCTCACATCGCATCCTTGCAGCTATAGCTGGATTGGATTTATATGCGCCAAATGCCTAGAAAATGCACATAATCCCTTAAATATGGTAAATGAGCCCGGAAAAATACCAAATTTGAACTCGGTGATTTGCAGGGTGTATGTTCTTTGTAGAAAAAAACTCCAGGGCAAAGAACAAAGAAAATTTGGATTCCCCTTCAATTTTGGTGATTTCCCTTTCGAAAGCATGGAACTTCCCCGACGATGGTTCGATTTATGAAGGGCGTGCATGTCGACATAAGTCAAACCTTCTCAAATTTTCACCAGGGCATGGTGAGGTCATACCATGGCACCATGCCAGGCGTCATGTTTTTCAATCATTTATTTCATTTTTCTTATAGTTGAAAACCAAATAAACAAACGTTATTGGTTGACTATTGCCACACATTTCATCAAAAGGCATGAGAATTTACTAAAGAAACGTTTTTGGTTGACTATTGCCACACGTTTAGTCCATTCCTTGTAAAAGGCATGAGAATTTACTAAATGGCACGAGCATCGTTTTCCAAACCGTTCTTGTGCACCCTTTCATGCACCGATTGTTTGTACTTGAATTATGTGCGTTAATGCCTAGAAAATGCATATAATCCCCTAAATATGGTAAATGAACCCGGAAAAATGTCAAATTTGAACATGGTGATTTGCAGGGTGTATGTTCATCGTAGAAAAAAACTCATGGACAAAGGACAAAGGAAATTTGGATCCCCCTTCAATGTTGGTGATTTCCCTCTCGAAACCATGAAACTTCCTTGGTTATGGTTCAATTTATGGAATGCGTGCATGACGACATAAGGAAAACATTCTTAAATTTTTACCAGGGCATGGTGAGGTCATACCATGGCACCACGCCAGGCGTCAAGTTTTTCAAGAATTTATTTCATTTTTTGTATAGTTGTTAACCAAGTAAACGACGCGTTTATGGTTGACTATTGCCACACGTTTCCTCGAAATATCTGTCCATTCCTTGTAAAAGGCATGAGAATTTACTAAATGGCACGAGAATGGTTTCCAGACCGTTCTTGTGCACCTTTTCATGCACCGATTGTTCGATGAATTATGTGCGTTAAAGCCTAGAGAATGCAAATAATCCCCTAAATATGGTAAATGAACCCGGAAAAGTGTCAAATTTAAATGTGGTGATTTGCAGGGTGTGTGTTCATCATAGACAAAAACTCATGGACAGAGGACAAAGGAAATTTGGATCCCCTTCAATCTTGGTGATTTCCGCCTCGAAACCATGGAACTTCCTCGGTGATTGTTCGATTTATGAAAGGCGTGCATGACAACATAAGGAAAACATTCTCAAATTTTTACCAGGGCGAGGTGAGGCCAAACCATGGCACCACGCCAGGCGTCATGTCTTCTAAGCATGTATTTCATTTTTGTATAGTTTCTAACCCAGTAAACGACGCGTTTATGGTTGACTATTGCCACACATTTCCTTGAAATACCTGCCCATTCCTTGTAAAAGGCATGAGAATGTACTAAATAGCACGAGGATGGTTTTCCAGACCGTTCTTATGCACCTTTTCATGCACCGATTGTTTTAATTTGAATTATGTGCATTAATGACTAGAAAATGCAAATAATCCCCTAAATATGGTAAATGAGCCCGGAAAAATGTCAATTGAACATGTTGCATCTGAGGCAGTATGTGGATCGTTGGAAAAAACTGAATGACAAACTAGGATGGAAGTTTGTATTCCCCTTCAATCTTGGTGATTTCCCTCTCGAAAAGATGGAACTTCCTCGGTGATGGTTCGATTTGTGAAGGGCATGCATGACAACATTAAACAAACCTTCTCAACTTTCAACCAGCGCACGGTGAGGCCATACCATGATGGCACCATGCCAGGCGTCATGTTTTTCTAGCACGTATTTCATGTTTCTATAATTGCTAACCTAGTAAATGATGCGTTTTGGTTGACTATTGCCACACATTCCCTTGAAATCTCTACCCGTTCCCAGTAAAAGGATTGAGAATTTACTAAATACCACAAGTATGGTTTTTTCAGACCGTTCGTGTGCACCTTTTCATGCACCGATTGTTTGAATTTGAATTATGTGGATTAGTGCCTAGAAAATGAACATATTCCCTTAATATGGTAAATGAGCCCGGAAAAATGCCAAATTTGAGCACGTTGCATTCAAGGGGGTTTGTAGTTTGTAGAAAAAATAGAATAACATTCTACGAAGGAAATTTGGATTCCCGGCCCCTTCAATCTTGCTGATTCCCTCTAAACTATGAAATATCCTCAGTGATGGTTCGATTTATGAATAGCGTGCATGAGGACATAAGACAAACATTCTCAATTTTTTACCAAGTCATGGTGAGGCCACACATTTCCTTGAAATATCTGCCTATTCCTTTTAAAAGGCATGAGAAATTACTAAATAGCACGACCATGGTTTTGTGGACCGTTCTCGTGCACCTTTTCCAATTGTTTGAATTTGAATTATGTGCATTTGCCTAGAAATGCACATAATCCCCTAAATATTGTAAGTGAACCCGGAAAAGTGCCAAATTTGAACACGGTGATTAGCAGGGTTTATGTTCATCGTAGAAAAAAACTCATGGACAAACGACAAAGGAAATTTGGATTCCCATTCAATCACGGTGATTTACTATCGCACACGATTCATCTCCGTCGCCTCTGCGAACCATGTGTGTTCACTCACACATGCAAAAGGAAAAAATAAAACTCTCGCCCCCTTCGCCCCCACCCACTCGCCGCGGACTCCTCCGCAACTTTGCACCTCATCAAATTCTATCGCGGCAGCCACCCTAAGCTCGATGGCGCTATTGTCGGCGGGCAGAGGTCGTGCTCCAAACGACATTGGATTTTGCCTCTACCGCTTTCTGCCGCCTATCTGCACCAACATTCTAGACTCTTGTCGACTAGGGTTTTCTGCGGGATTGGCCCGAGGATTTTTCTCGTGGAGAAGGTATTCAACTTAGCAAAACATTTACTGATCTGTTGTCGCAGTCCGTCCATCGTTGTTAATCAACCGACAAAAATCGTCGTGGTATCATTTTTTCTAGCTGATTTGTGGGTGTTCATTCATGTGTCCACAGTGCGAGCACAAAACGGGCAAGTGTGGTCGCGGCAAGTCGGAAACGAAGTTCTATCTCACCATTCCGGATGACTTCAGGGAGCGCTCGGTATGTTCAATCTCAACCTACCACGGTCGGCATGGCCTAAATATGTGAATATATACCTCTGTTGCTACATTATCTATATATTTGCATCAAATCTTTGTTACATTATCTACTTTTAATTATCTATTTTTGTACTTTGCTTTAATCTATATATCGATATGTTCTATCAGTTACTCCCACATTTGCATCTTGCTCTATTATTTCAATATATCTAATTTACGATCTTAATTTTCATTTCATGCAGTACATACCTTGCTTTGCAAGAACAGGAGTAGAAAGAAATCTTGGGATTTACTTTGTTGATGACTCCGAGGATGTTATATTGACAACGTAACATGGACATACAATGGCGGTTAGCGTAAAACTTGATAAAGATGGTAACTCCTATGCGGACCTTTGGAGAAAAATGTCTAAGTGTTATGAACTGAAAGCTGGCAATAAAATTCTAGTGCGTCCACCACAGCCTGGTCTAACTAACATGGATGTTTACTTCCCCAACGCCATCAGTTGATCAAAGTCTGATCGAGGTTAGTGTCCTTTCAACTTTCTCCATGTTATCATATTAATTAGCAAAATCAGGGTATTTGTTTTGACTAATTGATCACTATTTAAGAAACTGATTGTGTTTTTATTTTCTAACTCTCTTCCTAGGCAATAACAAATTCTATTTACCAAATTATGCGCACTATATATTCTTCCGCCATGTTTGGATTAAATAATACCTTTCTACCTTTTAAGCAGGATATGTTGGATGCATAGTGAACGATCTGTATGTTACTAAGCGTACCAAATTTCACTGGAAGGGCTTGAAGCATGTCATAAACTTTGTTGATAATCTGACAGAGATAGCACAGCGTATGAATGCTGGATTTTGGATGGGATTAATTATACCTATGGTGCACACATTCAACAAGACAAATTGTGTGCACAAAGCGCTGGTAAAAAGTCTTATTTTAATGTTGATGCTCATAAACTATATATATCTTCAACAATATGATACAAATTGTTTTTATTCTACATTTTAACAGAAATTGCCCGCTATAGCAGTTCCTGGTTTGATTTCCCGGCGTGGTCGAATTACACTTGTGCCTGCTAATAACGCCAAAGTGATTGCGAGGTACTGCATTTCCCGCAAAAATGGAACCATTCAAATTAACAAGTTCTCGCTTGTCGTGGCAATGCATCCGTATTGGAAAATTGGAGACATTGTTCTACTCATGCTCTATCAAGGCACAGGAGGGCTCTTCCTTTTCATTGACGAGATGCTGAGTCGCCATGATCAAGCTGCTTCCAGCGTATAGTTGTGGTTGTTGGCCCTCAGCCTCTTTAAATGTGCAAGTTGTTACTATGTTAAGTATGTAGATATGGACCGTATGGTTGTTTGTCGTTAGCCTATTAAAATGTGATAGTTGTTACTATGTAAAAATGTGATAGTTGTTACTATGTCAAAACCGTGTTACGAAGATCGTCCTTTGGCCAAATAGTGTAACCACTATATATATGTTACTCAAATTCTATTAGCCAAGTTCTTAAATTTTCATGGAAAGTATTATTAGTATCGTACATAGTTCTTTGAGTTTAAGCACGTGCCTGATGTCCAGAAGGCATTTGCATATTAACTGTCCATATTGCAAATTCACACACATGTTAACATAAGGAAATATATGTGTAACTTACTAATCATCACACATGAGTACTCGCAGACGCATCGTGTGCGATACTCCTAGCCACCGCAAGCAACTACTTTGCATTTTTTCAAAAAAATTGTACGAACAGAATCACACACGAACTTACTATAGTAACCGTCTGTGTTATAATTTCTCATCGCAAACAGTTCATCCGAGTGGGCTATTTGCTGCGTATCACACACATCTAGTTTGCACGAATTGTTTGTGTTCTTTTGGCTAATTGAAAATGCTACATATCACACACATCTTGTTAAGATGAACCGTTTCTGTTCTCTTACCTAATCGAATACAGTTTGTCCAAGTGAACCGTATGCTATATATCACACACACCTTGATCTGGCTGACCGTTTCTGTTGCATTCCCTAATAGCACACAATTCATCAGAGCAAATTGTATGTCGTATATCGCACACACATTGGTATGGCTTCCCGTTTCTGTTGTTCTTCCTCATCGCAAATAGTTCTGCTGGATCAACAGTATGCCCAAGATCGCACACGTAAGTAAAATCTGAACCGTGTTTGATGTGTCCACCATCGCAAACTTTTGCACCTTTTTTGACGGGTTTTTTACACCACAGGTTGTGATTATTGCATCGCACACAGTTTTGTCGAAGGGTCTCTGATCGTAGTGTCGCGTTAGCAGCATCGTGCAGTAGTGAAGTTATGTTTACCGATGCATTAATTACAATGATGCATGCCTGACCACTAAATTTCCATGAACTTATACATGCATTGGTGAGTTTTCTCTTGACATTGCTTGGATCGGGTGATTTAATGCACCTCGAAATACAAACATGTGATGGTACTACTACTAGTAGAATTTAGACTTACAAAATGGAAAAACGAATTTTATTAGATGAGCCCTATAAACCGGAAAGGAGGGAGTAGTAAGTAGTACTACCTCCATAGTGGGTACGTACTTTGTAAAATCAGATTTTCCCAAAACTATGTCGCTCAACCTTTATCTGCTTGTTTTCCTTCTTACCTTGTTGCCTCGAACAGACTATGCCAAACTCCCCTGCCTGCCATGTGGGAAAAGACCCGCCGATGCCTTTTTTAGTCCGGGTTTGTATCGATGGATCGTGTGAAGCAGCAAAAACCAAGCTGTGTCTTCTCTCCTCTGTCAATGCTCGCTTTCATGAATTTTGTACTTCCTCTGACCTACATGTGGGACATATAGCAACCGGGTCGACGTGTCATGCAGCAAATGACAATCCAGAACAGCAGGGGGACGCACCCGAGTCGTAGCGCCCCCGTCGTAGTAATGAGCAATGGCACGTCAAATCACAATGGCACACCTTCCCAGACGGATGAAGCAACCATTATTTCGCACTTCACTGAATCCGCTTCACCATCATCTCCATCAAGAAAACCACGTATTGCTTCTGCGATTGTTCTGCCTCAAGAGGGTCGCACATCACCTTGGTACATCATGAAACATGGGACCGCATGACAGGCCATGCTCCCCCGCCCACCACTCGGTAAAATCACCTCATTTTTACTACTTCCTCCATATCTGTTTACAGGGCATGCAATTCATTCTAGGTTGAGAATTTACCTGGCTATATATGTGATGAACATTATATGTTTAGAAACTACATCCACTTAAGAATCTAATGATATACTTTTTTTGACATAGTAACTCATATTTAGTTAGTCAAATGGATGACCTAGAACTATGTGCATGCCCTATAAACCAAGACAGAGGGAGTAGTATCTTTCTAGATCAATATAGTCGGGATTCACCAAGGAGCAAAACCAAGTGGTAGGCTGCTCCTGTCATGTTGGCGTAGCAACTCAAGGAGGGTCAGTCCGCACATGAAATGGCAACACACTTAACAGGACCCCTTTGGCTGATATGTGGCTCATCCACCGTCTTGTTCCACGTGTGATGCACCAAATTACAATTCGGAGCAGCGGTTGGACTTGGAGGCACCCCGGTCGTAGTGCCGCAGTAGTAGTAAATGAGCGATGAGGGGTCAAATCACAAAGCCCCACCTTTCCAGCATTAAGCTGGACGGACGAAGCAACCATCATTTCACTCTAGGGCGCAAGATCATAAAGAAATGAGAAAACCAATGATGCGTGCGTAACTACCTAGGGCACCCTAGGGTAGGAGCCTCCACTACAAATCCTTTTCTTTTTGAAAGTGCCTCCACTACAAATCCGCTTCTCCCTTGTCCTCTTGAAGGAAACCGATGATGCATGCGGCGGTAGGGTTTGTAGGAGTACTACGGTGTGCGGGGCCATGTCTAGTAAACGGGAGAGGGATTGAGTTCGAGTCGACACCTTAATATGTGTGGGCTGCTTGGTTTTAGGGGAATGAGGCAGCATTTTGGGTTCGGGGACCAGTGGAGATATACGTACAAAAAATTGTGGACGCAGGTTCGACCGAAAGGAAATGATGCATGGGCCCTGCATTTTGATATACCCACGTCCGCGTGAAATTTGCTACTCTACTCAAAATAATGCATAAAAGTTCCTCCAAAAACATCTATAACTAATAGGAAGTGAATGTATGCTTAAAATAAAAATGTAATACTCCATCCATCTAGGTGTATAAGTCATTTAGGTTTTCTGCTAGTTAATAGCATTCCATGCAGTGAATTAACCACTTCATGTCATGTTTGAAAGTCTCAAGCCATTGAAAGCATGCACGGCACACGTCTCTTATTGGTTGATATGTCACAAAATAAGAAACGAGGAGGGAGTTAATGTACCGTGCCTAAGTGTTTTGGGATTATTTGGTTTTTGAAAGATGACTTACACACCTAGATGGAGGGAGTAAAAAGAGAAAAAATGAATTGCAGTTAAAAGAATGACATTTCTAACAAAATGAGGATGTGAACTCTATATGTGTGCACGTGACCAACACATACATTGTCAATATAAAATCTAATGCAACAAATAACTTATGAGTAACATGCATGAATTGATGATGTGGTGCTTGAATGCATAGAGTACAAAAACAATGTGATTTATGACATGCATGCATGACATGTTCTTGTTCCATAGTTGCATGTCTAGGAAAAAAGCTACTAGTGGGTTGTACTAGCTATTTAGGATTAGAAGATGTATACATGGAAGTTGTAGGGAAAGAGATGACATGTATCTCAATACCTATGAGTAGGGATTGGAAAAGAGATGTCATTTGGTTCACATCATAGGAACTTTTCTATTGAATCTAGAGATGACATGTATCTTAATTCCTATGAGGAGGGATTAGAAAAGAGATGTCATTTGGTTCACATCATAGGAACTTTTCTGTTGAATGTATGCTAATGTTTATTTTCCTTTCAAATTGTAGGAGTATAGGAATCCATTCATATGAACCAAGTGGCTCTAAAGCTATAAAAATGATACCATGTTTATTTTCCTTTGAAATGTGGAGTATATGAATCTATTCCTTTGAATGAATTGGCTCTAAAGGAAAAAATCATATAAAAATCATATCATACAGAGTTCCTATGATATTCCTCCACCCCAAAGGATGGCTGAAATTGTTGCAGGTGATAAGACGGTATTTCTTTGTGCACTCCTCCCCCATCTTTATGTTACCTCTCCAAGATGAATGAAATGATATATACTGGGTATTCTATATGTGCATTTTGGTACATGAATTCTCGGTAAAAGTTTGCGAGGTTCGAATTTTCAATAAAGCTATATGCACTGCATTTTGGAATGGAGGGAGGAGCATACGACAGTTGCTAACACTCATGTGGAAGATTTGTGTGTCAGAGGAGTGGTTGTTCTATTAAATGACATGCCAAAACTGACACTGTCGGATGCCGATCTAATGGTTCTTACGGTGTTCGTCAGGAAACGGCTTGCGGGGAACGTTTGTCAGATATGATTTACTGAGACATGCATTGCATTGATACGTGCCCCCTCTCTCTCTCACGCACACACGGACCCTCATGAGTCACGACTCTTCCGGTTCCTCTCGCACCACCGTCTATCTGCAGGTAGACATCACAAACATATGTGCTCTTCACACCCTACCCTTAGAACTTCTAAAAAACAAAAGACGTCACACACCTTTTATCTTAACTCACACGTCACACACTTATACTATTACTCTTGTGGCGAACGTTCTTTGGGCATAGTATATTGTACTCTCACAAAGAGAAGCGGTGCACACACGCACTAGTTCTTGCACATCCACTCAAGGGTACACATAGGAGCACCTTTTTTTGAAGCTGGTACAACAAAATCACTCCACTATGTATATAAGCAGGAGTCTTAGCGCTTGCTTTACTAGGGTTCCTCTCTTTCACTGTCTCAAGCTCTCCATATCTAAGTAAGACATAGGTGGCCACACTCTCTCTCTGCTCACGGCTGGTCACAAATCCGGCCGGACCACCTTGACCGGGGCAGGGGTGTAGGTGCATCGTTCACGCTGTCGGCAGCGGCGAGGGAGGAGACCAACGGATGCCCGCGAGTTCCGATCGGCAGTCGTGCCATTCTCTTTGAGAGAGCACCAACTCAGGAGGGCCTCCGACCCCTTCTTCCTCCCAGTGGTATTGTGGCCAAGATGCAGCCTCCAAACGCCATCTTTGCCACATGTCGACGACCCTCAGATATATATTCCTTCGAAACCTCCCTTGCACTACTGCCCTAGCTCCCCGCGTGGTTGCGTGTGGATCTTTTTCTACTTTTGTCAGTTGTTCCAAAGCCACCTAGACTTTTACTATTATTAGAGGTAAAGCTAGTTCATACAGCCGAATCTAAGAGTTGGTTCAAACAGGGAAGAAAGCGGGAAAGCTGTAGCATGAATCTAGGACTTGGTTCTAAGAGGAAACGAGGGAAAGTAGTAGATTCCACCATTTTATGAAGTGCTTCCATCTTGCTTTATTTCCCATGAATTGTGTTTTTGCAATTACACTTAATTCTCACACCGCTAACATTGCTTCATCCTAGTGGACTGCACAAATTGCACATTTACTGACCATGTGCTACTCTCATGGCGGTAATACTAAAGCTATTGTTTTGTATGTTAATCTAGTGGCAGTGTTGATGTGATGTGATGCTACTTACTTAAGGGCACTTTCATACTGTCAATGTAGTGCCAATTATAACACAATAGATGTTGTTGTTAATCATATCCACTGCAAATATCTGTCACTGTTTAAATAACTGTATTTCATATTTGCGCAAAAAAGGATGTCTGTCTCCATATCGTTTCTATCTACACAATCAAAAATACACACCTCAGTTTTAGTGGAACTGCACAAAATGAGATGGCTATTCCTAGCTGCTGTCCTCTGACCACCCGTCTTCCAGGTATTCCTACATTGGTAGTAACTAGGTAGAATGACCAACGCAATCTAAAAGAAGTTGATTCGTATGTTTTACTTCCTCATTACAGTGTAGGGATGAGCGAAAACAATTGCATCCTAGTCAAGAATGCACTTTATACCAGTTCATCCATGGACCGAGGACTAACTGGCATGGCTGCATGGAGGTTTTTGGGACAGGTGCACAGACAAGAGGCATTGTGGTCTGCTTATTTCTGCAAATAGCGGTGCTTAAATTTAATGGAATGCACAAGAATTTCAGATGGTCAGTACACTACATGGTTCAGTTCAGCATTCCAGCTGAGAACACAATTATAATTGGTTATTATGGAATGAGAGAACCTAACTCTGGATGGTGGCAACAAGAAAAAATTAGAGTGAACTCCAGGAAATTAAATCCTGCCTAGAGAGGCCCTTTGCTCAGAGAAACCTTGGTTGATTTTTCCTGATTTGTAAACCTTCTCACAAGTTTGTCTTTTGCTGTGAACTAGTATATGTTTGTTATGTTCTATGAATCATTGAGATGTATAAAATTGCTTAACTTATGCTTTTCAAGTTTTTTATGAAGCCGAGTTTAATGTGAGTGTTCCACATGAATGCTGGACTAGCGTGTGAACGTTTGGAATTTACATTGTGGCCTCAGTTAACTGCATGAACCATTGTAACAAGATACATAGTTGCTTATATGTCAGACAACAGATTATTGATTGTTAGCTTGTCGATAGCCTAGTGTTGAAGCGAGCTGAGCCAATGTGCCATGTTTTGCACAACTGCTTACAAGTGGGGTAGCACCAACAGTGTTTACAAGTACTTAACCAGCCTTACGTACCCTATGTATACGTCAGCACACAATTCTCGAACAAGTACTCTATTTCATCAAACACACACTGCTCGTATGATAAACCGTGACAACTTATGTCTTACCATGCCACATTGATGAAAAAACTAGTGAGGACACATCTATTTCAGCAACAATTACGATGGTTCTCACATGATTCATGAGCACACAAAAGTAGCCGCAGTTCCCATAGATGGATTCAAACAGAGTACTAGCCCCAGAGGGCTCGATAATAGGCAAGGTTAAGATAATTATACACAATCCAAACTACTATTAAACACTAGATGGGGAAACTATTTCATGCCTCGATCTGATTTGGGTTGGACACAAGGCGGACCTTGCCATGACCATCATTTAGGATGTCCGGCAGCAGCAAAATCCCGTGAACCTTCCTAAAGATAACCTTGTGGCCTTGCCACTCATAAACTTGTTTGTGGAGGCATGCCATGTCATCTTCCTGCATAAGCTTGACAAGAACAGTATGCCTCAGAAACGAAGGAGTAGCTTCGAACTTCTTGTGCTTCAGTACACCCTGGAGAACACGCCTGACAACAGTGAGGCTGGAATACAACTCGATATTGGTATAAGCGCAAATGGCTTCCAGGATGCAACAGCCTAAGAACTCTATTTTCCCAGTGCGTATATTCAGGTCATCTGCCTCATAGCGAGTGACATGTATTCAGGTCATCTACATCAGGGCTCTAATTGAAACAAAAACAAATTCTGAATTACTTTCCAGTACAAGAAACACAAGTTATTTAAACCATTACACATAGCATGGAATCGAAGCTAATAATTTTTTGCATTATTCATGACCACATACTTAGATGAAAAACCACAATCAAGATCAGCAAAGAAGAAAATCTCCTTTGGCAGCTTAGCGCACGGGGGGAGACATTCTCGAAGGGGGAAAACTGCTCCTGTAGGGCCACGGGGGTTGTAACCTCAAACAGGGCATTGAACATATCAGTAGTGGCCGTGAGCGTATCTGGGGTCGGCTAGGTGGCTGCCTCCATCTTCTTAGAGCTCTCTATCTCGTGGGGATCAGCCTCCCGCATCTGCTCCAATATCGGCAGATCTTTGCCTCATTCTCCTTGGTCCACCATGAAACTGATGAATAGTAGGAGACCACTGGAAGGGAAACACAATCGCAATGAAAATGAAACAAAAAAGAGAGTGAGGATCGGTTAAAGCTTTGCAAAAGTTCTTTTTTTCTACGAACAAAAATACACCAACATCACGGATCCGCTTACCTTCCCTTTGTTGGGAGAGAAGAACATCAGCAAATGTGCGTGTTGGCTTTCTTGAAGACGGTGAGGGAGAAGGGGATTCATTGAAGAGTGAAATGATGGTTGCTTTGTCCATCAAACTTAGACTGCGGGGAGGTGGGGTTTTGTGATACGATGGCTCATTACTATCATGCTATGACCGGGGTGACTCTCCACCTGCATACTGCCTTCTAATTTGATGGATGGAATTTGGGCCCGCGCGCTGCATGGCCCGCATGTCGGTGAACAAAAGTAAAACGGAATTCAGTAGAGCGAGACATTTCGATGACCTCGGAGGAGCTAGAAGCAGTAGTGTATCCACTGTGCTAGTAGTAATTGTTTTCTGGGTAGCTGTAGAGTGCCTCCACTATGCTAGTAGTAAATGTTTCTCTCGGCCCAAGACAAAACAGCCCATCCACCCTAGTAAATAATAAAATCAGTTCAAAAGCCCATATATTTACTTAATGAGAGGCACTACCCACACCCAGCACACCGCCCCCCAAAAAACCTGGGTTCTCTTCTTCCTCCTCACTCCCACCCACCTCACGTCAGCTAGCTCCACTCGTACCCCCAAATTCCTCACCTCGCTCCTACAGAAAACCCGAGCTCCCCTTCTTCCTCACTACTACAGAAAAACCCCAGCTTGCCATTCGTTTAATTAGAGTGAAATATTGTAAAAAATCCCAACCAAGGGAAATAACATCACTCTCGTCGGCTGCTTGAGCTCACTGTGCATTACAGAAGCCAAGTGATTAGCCCCCACTAGCACCCACAAACTTATTTTAAACTAGCACACCAAATGTGATGTAAATTTTCATAAGAAAGGTTGCATGACTGTGAAAAGATTTGGATTCTGACATTTGGGACCCATGAGGAAATAGCCTATCCAAGGTGGTGTCGACTTACTAGCTAGTCAACAAATGATTCTGCCTGCCAGCCGTTGGACCGACATCCAACATCTGTCGTGTATCTTCTATCTCTTGTCTTCTTCCTCCAGCCGCCAAAACCAAACCACCCTGTCGATTCCCGCCTCCCATGGCTTGCTGCACCTCCACCGCCCTACCGTACCCTCCAATGTTGGCCAGTCCCTCCCTCTATTCCCACACACGTCATGTTATTCTCCGGTGACGTTAGCCCCAACATGCACCCACACCCGAACCAGTCAACCCTCGTACACCCCTCCGCGTGCGACTGGACCGACACATCTTCTAGGGCTCCTATTCATTCTGTCCGGGGCCTCGCCGTCGTCCTCCACCTTGGTTCGCTCGCCGTGCGCGGTGCGCCGCCCTCTTGCATTGTCAACATTGTCAACAACCGAGAGGAACAAGGAGATGACTGTACATGGAGAGGATGATAGTAGGGATCCACCAGCGTCATGGCAGTACGCAAGCAAGTGCCTCGTTATTACAAGCCCAAAAAATGGTTCCTCCTAATGGTTGGACATCTAGGGCTTACGCCATTGTCAACATAGTCAATAAACGAGAGAATTACAGAACGAGCGGCTGACACCAGGGACCCAGCAGGTCGCAGTTGTTATTTCCTTTTTTTGATGAACAAGCAGTTTTTATTTATACTAGTTTTAGCGACAGATCAGGGTAACAACGGGCTGTGTGGTGGCTGTGGCCCGTCTAGCTAGGGTTTTATTTATGTTTACCACATCATGAGCACAGTTGTTCTTTTTTCTTGCTGGAAATGGCTAACCCAGTTCTACTTTTTTTAAAGAAATACCCAAATAAGGCCTACTTGCTTTGTCAGCCCTGCTGGGCTACAAATCTTTCAAGAAGAGGAGAGTTTTATTCGATTTGCCTAGAAAATGGGCTATCAGTAATGAGAAATGGGATGTACATTTTTAAAACAGATCAAACCGGGAACTAGTTTCAATTTTTTTTCATTACAAGATTTTAAATTCCATTGATTTTTATGCGTTGACAATTATTTTGATTTTGTATTTATATAAATTATTTTTCAAAATAGTTTTAGTGTGACTCAAGATTTCGGGATTAAAAATAGTTGACCGCACCAAAATATGCAAAATTTCGTATAGTTTTTAACTGTGGCCACAATATGGGCTGTAATGCTAACAAAGAGAAGATGGGCTCCACAAAAATCCTTAAGAATTAGCAAATGGGTTGTAAATTATTAAAAATAATGGGAGATGGGTTGTATGCTATTTTCCATAGATTTGAGGCTGACTTGTGTGCCTACTATAGGTTGACGCGTACGCTTTCCTAAAAAGAAGGTTGACACACACGCAACACCGTGTCAACTTAGTCAACACACGAGAGCAGTGGCTGTTGGATGTCCATCCAACGACCGTCGTGCTTCTTCAATCAATGCTCTTCCTGCTCCATCTACTCAAACAAGCACCGGCGGGACTACCTCCTCCCTCCTCCCGCGGCTGGTTGTGCTGCCGCGCAGGCCTCATCGCCCCACCGTACTCCCATCGCTGGCCTAGCCATCCCTCTACTCACCCACACCTGCTTTTATTCTCCGGCAAGGACAGACGAACAAGTAAACCCTCATACTCCCCGTCGTGTGGGAAACAACTATCGAGTCTTCCCTTGCTCCATGTCATTCCCTTCCTAGGCCTCGCCGTCGTCCACCGCCCTGGTGCTCTCGGCGCGGCGTGGTCAACGTGGTTAATGAACGACATCGATCGGAAGTGGACTGTATGTGGAGAGGCTAACAGCTGGGTCCACGGCCGCACACAAGGAAATGCCTCCTTATTACGCGCAAAATAATGATTCCTCCACCTGACAGCTGGGACCCATCGGAAGGGCCTTTGTATTTTGTGAAAAAATGTTCCTCCTGCTGACAGGTTGGACCCACCAGTTATATCTTCGCTCTCAAGGAAGTGCCTCCTTATTACGCACAAAAAAATGAATACTCCCCCTGCTAGATGGGACCCACCATAGTTGGAGGCTGACTTGTGGGCCTATTGACGCAGACGGAGGGCTTTGTCAACTTAGTCAATATGAATGATTCTAGCTCCAGTGACCGTACGATGTCCATCCAACGGCCGTAGTGCTTCTTCAGCCCCTGATCTTCTTGCTCCAGCCGCCCAAACCAGCGCCAGTCGTGCCGCGTGCCCTTCCTCCCGTGGCCGGCTGTGCTGCTGCGGAGGCCTCACCGCCCCTACTACTCCTGCTGCTGGCCAGACCATCCCTCTACTCACTCACACCCCCTGTTATTCTGCAGTGACGGCAGCGTTACAGCGTAGCAGAACCAGTCAACCCTCGTACTCCTCTCCACATGGGCATCCTCTACCACGTCTTCCCCGACTCTGCATCATCCCCTTCCTAGGCCTCGCCATCGTCCACCGGCTTGGTCAATGTGTTCAAGGAACGACTTCCATCGGAATAGTACTGTACGTGGAGAGGCTGACAGCTGGGTCCATGTCCGCATGCAAGGAAGTCCCTCCTTATTACGTGCAAAATAATGATTCCTCAACTTGACAGCTGGGACCCATTGGAAGGGCCTCTGTATTTTGTGAAAAAAACGTTCCTCCTGCTGACAGGTCGGACCCACCCGCTATATCTTCGCTCGCAAGGAAGTGCCTCCTTATTACGCACAAAAACATGAATACTCCCCCTGCTAGCTGGTACCCACCATAGTTGGAGGCTGAATTGTGGGCCTACTAGCGCGGATGGAGGGCTTTATCAACTTAGTCCATATGAACGATTCTAGCTCCAGTGACCGTACGATGTCCATCCAACGACTGTAGTGCTTTTTCAACCTCTGGTCTTCATACTCCAGCCGCCCAAACTAGCGTCGGTCGTGCCATGTGCTCCTGCCTCCCATGGCCGGCTATGCTACTACGGAGTCCTCACCGCCCCCTACTACTCCCGCCGCTGGCCAGGCCATACTCACCCACACCCCCTGTTATTCTGCGGCGACGACATCCTCACACCACAGCCGAACCAGTCAAGCCTCATACTCCTCTCCGCATGGGCATCCACTGCCGCGTCTTCCCCGGCTCCGTGTCGTCCCCTTCCTAGGCCTTGCCATCGTCCACCGCCTTGGTGCTCTCAGCGTGCCGTGGTCAATGTGGTCAAGGAATGACTTCCATTGTAAGAGTACTATACGTGGAGAGGCTGACAGCTGGGTCCACAGCCGTAGCAAGGAAGTGCAACCTTATTACACGCAAAATAATGATTCCTCCAACGGACAGTAGGGACCCACCGGACGGGCCACCGTATTTCGCGAAAAAGCGTTTCCCGCCTGACTGCTGAGACCCACATGCTACATCTTCGCACGCAAGGAAGTGCCTGACAGTTGGAACCCACCTGGTCGAAGCGTACGTAGCGTTGTCATTCTGGTCGTGAACGTGTACGTACATACTTGTCGATCGGTCTGTCTGCAGGCTGCAACGATGAACCATGGCCGAGTAAGAAAGGGCACGTGTCATAGTAGAGGCGCGCATGTAGCATGTACACAAACGTACAACTAGGGTGCAAGAAAGTAAATACAGCCACGTACGTACATACGGGCTGGGTCTCGAACGCCTACTCGCGTATACGTACGGCCAGGGCTCATGTACATGGAGAGGCAGTGACGCCATCCTGCTCATCGGCAGCCAACCATGTCGGTGGAAAACGACACCTATGAGATCACGAGAATCCCTACTACGGTTGCGGGGTGCGGGGTCGTGGGAAGAGCGGGATCAGCAGTCAGCACAAACAGTCAGGTCGTTTACCCAGGTTCGAGCCGCGAGGATGCGTAATACCCTAGTCCTGCTTGGGCGTGTATATCTGTGTTCTTGGAGTTCTTGAGCTAGCTACAACGAGCGTAACTTGTCCCAATGTCTGAATCCTTCTCTTGGATGTCGCGGGCCTCCTTTTTTAGGCAAGGGGATCGCCACAGTGGCTCACAAGAGGTGGCATCAGGGTACTGTGGCAAAGCCTATCGCTTGCCATTACGAGACAAGACACATTTAATGTGCCTCTTAGGTGTCCCCCTCACTTTATGGCCTCTTTGCCCTTCTTCAACACGCTACTGGGCCAGCGAGGCGTTCAGCGCCATGTAGGCTGGCAGGCTGCTGCGGTGACCGGGTGGTAGGGCCTTCACGAAGGTTCGCATGCCACCATGTAGGCATGCGCTGAGTTGGCCGAGAAGCCTCATGTTGACACGCAGGCACCTGCCCAGCTGGTGGGCTGGCAGCTGAATGGGAGCGGTGGTGGAAACTTGGCGGGCACGGGCCTGGCTGTGGCCCCGCGGATGTCCTTGGCAAGGGCCTTGGTGGGGCCCCGGCAAGGGTCTTGCCGTGGTAATGCGGTCGTCGCCGGCAAGGATCTTGCCGGGGGTCTTGTGGATTTCCTCGGTAGGGATCTTGCCGAGGTTTGTCGTCTTCTAATCCCCTTATGATTTGGAGCGTTTCTTGTCTTCACAAAGATCTGCATGCCATCATGCTGGCGCCTCCCGAGCCTTGGTCCCAACATGGTTGGTGGTGTTGGAAAAACTAGGGCTCAAGGATGGCGCGCTCCGCTGGCATCGGGTAAGCTACCTCGGCAAGGTTCTTGCCGTGGCTGCGGAGGCTGCCCCGGCAAGGGTCTTGGCTGGGGAGTCTACCTCGCCCTCTTTCTCTTTGCGTCTGTGTCTTGGCATTGCTTGGATCGTCTTGCGGCTTTGATTTCCTGTCTCTGCCCTTCTTAAGTGTGGCCGTGGGCGCGGCTCTGACTGTCCGTGCACAAATAAGGGGTACAAAGGAGCGCCCCTACTTTAGTACATCGACAGGAGCCCCCAGGCCTAGGCCACACATAAGCGCGACATGTTGTTGGGCCAGGCCCAGAACGGTGCGCAGGCAGGCGGGGCGGTTTTATTGAAGGTGATTTCTTCGCCCGCTGCGCTTTTCCATGATCCATGACGAACGAGTGATGTGGGGATCGCGCACTGGGGTGATCGAAGCATGCTTGTGTCATCTTGCGGTGAAAAGTAAAGAGGCGGCTTGCGTGTCTCTTCGAGACTGCTGAACCGCTGCTCATTTACTCTCCATGCCTGGGAACTGTCGCTCCATGGGTTCCATTATGCCCGCCCCTAGCACCACGTACGCTGCATGCATGGTGCAAGGCAGGTGACAGGCGTGCAGAATATGGGAGGACGTGTGCACGTGGGTCGATACCCACGCGCCTTCAATTGGGCGAGGAGGGAAGTCGACGGCCTCGCCCGCTGTTACCTTAATGAGCTGGATTGGCTGAGAGGGGCGGCCGAACCCTGGCCCCACCCCTTTATAACGAGGGGAGCGGGAGGGACGACACGCCCCAGTACTTTTCCATCCACTTCTTCCCATCCTTGCTTCTTCCTCTATTCTGCCATGGCGAGAGGGCGCACTGATGCTTCGTAGGTGGCGGTGAGGGTCTCTGCTCGACAACGCGCCACTCCTTCCCAAGAGCCCATGGCGGCGGAGCCGGCTGCGAGGGGAAGGGGGAGGGGGCAAGGCCGAGGCCGCCGTGGTGCTCGGGGAAGAGGAGGACGGGGCGGCGCATCAGCCTCGCCTCCGCCAGCGGTCCTTCCCCCAATGGAGGGCTATGTCGGGGACAACCCTAGCGAGTTCTTCATCAGGCTGCGCCGATCGGTGCACCGTCGTCTTCGTCTTCCGACCCCATTCGCTCGGGTGATGGAGCTCGACCTGCCGCAGGCGCTGAGGCTGCATATGAGGGGCTGCGGGAACAGCGGCACATGGGACGATGTTGATTTCCCAGCCCCTCACGTCATGTACCTTTGACGTGGATGGAAGACCTTCGCTCGCATCCATAGCCTAACGGTAGGGCTCATTCTCTACTTTAAGTTAATGTAGAATGGCCTCCTCTCCATGAAGATCTTCGATGATTTCAGGACTCGCCTGAAGTGTTGCATGGAGAGATCCTCGGATGATGAAAACTCGTCCTCAAGCGAGAGCAATGAGGAGGACAGCGGCAGCGAGGACGAGGGTAACAGGCAGGAGGATGACGAGTCCGACTAGGTGTCGGACCCGCCGCTCCGGGGCGCTGTCGACAGCAGCAACATCTGCACCGAGCTCCTTCTCCCGGTGGAGCTGGCTCCTTGAACTTCTTAGGGTCGCCTCCTTGGGTGGCTGGCGTGGGAAGGCCGGAGAAGGCGAAGAAGGCGGGTGGCAGGTCGTCAAGTTGGAGTACGATGGCACCAATGCCTTCATAGCGTATTGACGGACCGCTGCCTCATCTTCCAGCCCTTCCTCCGGCACCACCACCACCAGCCCTCTCCTAGGCGGCCGCCGACATGTTCGCTTGGCGCCTTCTGCTGCTCGTACCTAGCTTAGGTGCTCCTTTTTCCCTTTTGCCTTCTTGTTCCATTTCCTGAGGAGAGGGACAAGAAAGGGATTACATGCACCTTATCTTTTTTTAGCTTGTAAGCCTACGGGCCTTAGTTAGACCTAAAACCTGTAATCCCCTCGCTTATCACGACAAAAAAAATACACTTCCGTGATGATACGTGTTTGTCATAGTAGGTCACATTTTCTGTCATGCATGTACATCCATGACGATTTTATGACAGAATCAAGATAGTCATACCTGTGCTGTCGTAGAAGTGTTCCATGACATTACCAAAATTATCATCACAGAAGTGTCCACTTCCATGACGATAAATCGCGCGTCACAAAAGTGCTTTCGTCAAGGGTGACCAACATGTGGCATCCACCATAACGAAACATCGTTAAGCTATCGGGTCGGATTTTGGATCCGATAACCCGTTAACAGCCCCGACCAATAGGGATTTTCCACGTGTAAAATCATCATGTTGGCTGGAGGAAACACGTGTCGGCTCATCGCTGGGACAAATGTCATCCACTCATTGGAGAAAAGGCGCCTATGATACGTTGACATGTGGCACGGCCCAACAGAGGCCCATTCCTGTGAAAAGGCCGGCCCATTTGACTTGGTCAAAAGGTGGCGGGCCGGCCCATGGAAAGCCTGTTAACGGCATGTTCGCATATAGCCCATTTACAGCCCGCTAACCCAAGGCCCGTTATGCCCTATCCGAATTAGGCCCAGTAGCATCATCTGCGCCATCCAATATGATTCCAGCCCGTTTTCACTTCTGGCCCATGAGGTCTTTCGGCCCATATGAGGTCCTATGTAACTCTTGGCCTATTAACGGCCCGTGGTGAAACTGGCCCGTAATAAACAGTGTATCACTTTACACCCATTAACGGCCCGTGGTGAAACTGGCCCGTAATGAACAGTGTATCACTTTACACCCATTAACGGCCCGTGGTGAAACTGGCCCATAAAGAAGAGTGTATCACTTTACACCCATTAACGACCCGTTATTCCGTTGGACCGTTTCCAGCCCATGTTATCTTTCGGCCTTCTCAGAGCCCATTTATTATAAGGCCCATTTCCAACATTTGTTTACTCACGGCCCGTTACTGTCATTTTCTGCTTGTGGGCCAAATTCAACCTGTGGTTACAGTCGGCCCGTTTGTGGTCCGTTAATACGTTGGGCCGTTTTCATAGCGTCATCAAATATGTCCTATTAATGATGGCCCGTTATGGTCGGCCCATGAATGGCCGATTCCAACTCCAGCCCGTTTACGTCCATAATCCGGTCTGTTTGGCCCATGTTTGGCCAATTGATCATACGGCATGTATAAGGCCCATTGATGATACGGCCCGTAGAAGGCCCATTGCTTCTACGGCCTGTAGAAGGCCCACTGTTTCTATGGCCCATAGAAGGCCCACTATTTCTACGGCACGTAGTAGGCCAAGTGTCACTACAGTAAATATTAGCCCATGGTTATTGTGGCCTAGTTTTTAAAAATAGGTTATTGCAACCACTAGCAAACTGCGAAAAAAGAACTGCACTAACTACAAGGAAACAAATAAACAAGACAACAAGGAAATAAATAAGCAAGCAACTTACGCTAGGCTATCAAGGCTATTACACGTATTACATCCACTAGGCATCCATGTTCGCCACCAGTGCAAATATAGGGAACATAGCAGCATATAAATGCCGCAGCAAAACAAGTCCAGAACTGAAACCACTTCAGCAGATCTCAAGAAACAATATCCTGGGTACCCATAATGCTGGCAAGATGCTTAGCAAGCTTAACTTTCTCTTGTTTGGCGCTTAAGTCCTCCAGCACTTGCTGTTGCACGAGAAAGTATGCATCTGAATTCTGCAGGGACTTCCTCAGTCCTTCGGCTTCCTGTCGCATAACATCTGTTCGATGTCTTTCAACTTGAAGTTGAGACTCAAGAAGTCGAACTGATTCAGGTAACGAGTTCGAAGAGCTGGTGTTAGCAGTGGTAGTCAGTAACTCGAACACTACATCAAGACATGACTTTGGGGTTGTCTTAGTGTCTTCAATTTAGTTTTTATCAGCTTTCTTGGACACCAACAGGGATGTCTCACTATCTTGAACCTTATCTGCAATACTTCCTTTACCATTGAATAACGGGGTACTCTTCTCCAATATTTTATTCACGTTCTAAAAGAGAAACAAACAAACACATCTCAGGTTTACAATGTAGTATATGAAACTCATTTTGGTAAACCAGTTCAGTAGTAAGGTGGACAGGATAACAACATGAAACAAACATATATCTATGTAGTATGGTCACTGTATGGTCTATATCATTCTAGTTTATGTTGCCAAATCAAGATAGATACAGTTCGAATCATATCTATTTAAGACAAAGCAGCATAGACAAAATAAAAGTGTGGGAAACTACACAGCAATAACAACACTTGTAATGTGCATGGCATGATAACATAACTGTTTATTCAGTTTAAATTGAAATCAACATAGAGCAAGTTACAACAGCAAACAACCAAACACGTTCAAGAAACAGGTTTAAAACATACCTGTTGCACCATTGGAGTTTCAGTTGCATCCTTCAAATTTGAAATTAGTTGGTATCAGTAAATACAGTGATGCAAGAGGAAAGTAGTATGAACCATAGCTACGGAACCTCACCTGAGAACAATTCTTCTTCTGCTTTAAGCGTTGACTTTGGGTTTGAAGTGGTGGTCCTCGTGATTTGGGCACTGCAGTTGCCTTACTAACTGCTCGTGTTTGGGTGCTCTGTGGTGGAGACGGTGCTGTGTCAACGGGAACTGAGTGTCTATCTGCTGGGGTTGGGGTTAGAAGGGGTGTAGCTGGTTCTCTGTCCAACTGGGTAGGGGTACAATCTGCTTGAGTGTGGGTTATGTGTGGTGGGGCTGGTTCTTGGGAAAGTACAACCGTGGTTCTATCTGCATTGACAGGTAGCACGATCTTTTTTGAAGACCGTGTTTTTACACCCACAGATACTGCCATCACTCCCTCCAATTGAAATGGCTGATAAACAAGAAAAGTAATTTAAAATGTATAGACATTGTAAGATAGACAGGTGCAATGGATAGTAGGGAAGAAAATAGGGCATGCAATAATTCACATTTATATTGTCTAAGCAAACAGAATTGCAGGACAGAATTTCACATATATGATGGCTAATTAAACAGGATAACATGCCACAATTTCACATGTATGATGGCTAACTAAACATGATATAATGACATACTTCAAAATATGATGACTATGTAAACAGGATGACATGATATAACTATACGATGTGTATATTAAAGTGGTTGGCATGCCATAAATCACAAACATGCCGTCGATGGAAACATGATGGCATGATATAAATCACGGGTAGAATGACATAATTTAAAATATGATGACTATGTAAATAGGATGAGATGATATAACTATATTATGTCTTTAGAAAATGGGTTGGCATGCCATAATTCAGAGACATGCTGTCTATGTAAACATCATGGCATGGCATAATTCAAATATATGATTTATATACTAAGGAAGTGAGCAGAGGGCAATCACATATATGATGTGTCAACTAAGGAGATGGCATTCAATATTGTGTATATGATGTAAAAACTAAGCATTGCAATACAACATATGCATTATATGAGTAAAATAACCCTGCCAAGTTTGAGCTTACACCTCAGGGGGATAATAGGACTGGTCATCTAGCTCTGAATCCTCCTATGAAGAGCTATCTGTAACCGGCAAGATATCTGCTTCAGCAGGTAGCATTGTCTGCTCTGAAGACCTTGTTTTCACTCCACATTTCTCCATCACCAATTCAAATGGCTGATGCACAGGAAGAGCAGTTGAATATACAAACATTGTCGACAAAAGCAATGAGAAATACAAAAAAGGATGGCATGATATAATTCAAATATATGACGCTTGCCTAAACAGCATGGCGTTGCATAATTCACATACATAATGCCTTGCAACAAGATAACATTGCATAATTCACATATATAATTTCTTGCAACAAGATGGCATTGCATAATTCACATATATGGTAATTAGACACTAAACAGGTGGCATTATATAGCAATGCAAGATACTGTACACACGATATGAGCAACATAACCCTGCCAAGTTAGGGCATGCACCTTGGGGGGGGAATATGACTGGTCATCTGTCTCTGAATCCTCCTCTAAGGAGCTGTCGGTAACTAGCAATAGATGCGCTTCGTCAAATATCATTGTCTGCTCTGAAGACCTTGTTTCCACTCCAGATTTTTCCATGACCGTGCCGAATGGCTGATGCACAGGAAGAGTAATTGAATGTACTAAAATTGTTGACAAATTTAACATGTAATAAAAAAATGATGGCATGATATAATTCACATGTAAGATGACTGGCTAACCAGGGTGGCATTGCAAAATTCACATATATGATGCCTGGCTAAACAAGATGGCATTACATGATTCACATATATGATAAAGAAACTAAATAGATGGCATTGCCACAAAGCATGTCTAAACTAAGCAGATGACATCTTTAATGTATACAGTAAGCAATGCAAGGCACCATATGCATGGTATTACCAACATCAGCATGCCAAGTTAGAGCGAAGACCTCATTGGGTAAATAGGAGTGGTCTTTTCCTTCTGAATCCCCCTCAGAACAGTTATCTTCCTCTTGATTACGATCCGAAATGGGTGGAGGGGGGCTGCCTTTGTGCCCACCATGGAACGACGTCTGCATGAAATTTTATTGCCACAAAAGGCTCGTCTCTTTTGCTCTACATGATCAGTTCCATTGTGTACAATAACTGGCATGCATAGGAATAAAACATAGTGAGATTATGTAAGGAGTGCATGCACAAATCCAGAGTGATGGTAGCAAACTGTGGATAGACCCAAAACCAATGATAGCAGGCCGATAATAGTTGTAGTTAAAAAATACAGATAATGGCTCCTTTAATGTTTGTTTGCACCCAACATGAAACTCATAGTAGACTCTAGAGATTAACCAAATACTAGACAGATAGTACTGATTGCTGCCCCAATATGTACCCCACAACCATTTAAAAACTCAAGTTTCAGCATTAGTTTGGACCTGACTCAAAGTCTAATAGGTGAACACGATGATAATGTAGCATGTCGTCATATTAAGCGATGCATAACATAAGCAGACACGGAAGAGTGCGACCTCTCTTGCGGACCCGTGTAGTCCTCAAGGTCATCTGCTCAGTTGATGATGGTAATGCGGTTGTCGTGGTTGCCGGCGGCGGGGAAGAAGATCTGAGGCGGCGAAAGACAGTTTGGAGAGCGGATCCCTGCTGTGGTGAACCATTCCGTCGTTGGAGCACCTGAGCTGGGGTGGAACACAGCGCCGCAGGAGCAGGACAAACCACACAAGGTTTTCTTTGACACATATCTATAACAGAAGTAATTGAGTAAGGGCTTGTTTGAATTTGAGGATTCTAACAATGCAGGGATAGGAAATAGACATGAATAGGATAGGAATGCACGTGCAAAATAGAGAATTTAAAAACACAGGATTTCTACCAATCTGGGTGTTTGATTCACAACAACTGGAAGATCATAGGATGCAAAAAAGCATGGTGAGATTAAGTCAAACCACAAGAAAATGTACGGTAATAATGCTATTATGCTACTATCTCTTAGTCTTGTGCTTGATGAATAGGAATATGAAAAGGAGGAGAAGTGGAAATTAGAATTCTTACGGTTTTTCTTTCAAGGAGACACTAAAGGAACAAATCCTATAGTTTTCCTTTGATCCATTCCTTTGCACCAAATTCATGAAAAGTAGTACCATAGGAAACTTTCCAATTCCTATGTTTTTCATTCACTTTTCCTTTCACGCACTGGTGATTCTAGTAGGCAGGCTTGAGCAAGGAAAATCCTACACTAAAAAATGTTTTTGTGCTACTTCTATTACTTTGGACCCAGGCCACTACCATACTAGCTCAACTCCCAGGACCATCGACAAATGCGCAGCTCAAACGCGCAAAGATAAATAATGATGGTGTTCAAGAGAGTCCATCACGGATAGCTAAGTTGCCTGGTACCTCACTGCTTGTCATATAGTAGGATAAAATAATCATATTTCCCGTTACTATGAGTGCTCAGTGGACAATATATATAACATGTAGAGTAAAAAAGAGGTGCAACAAGTGTACAACCTCTTTGGCGAAGCCATGTCGATCTCAGCGTGATTGGGTTGGCCGGTGAGGATGCTCCAGCTGACTTGGCTATCGGAGGAGGGGAAGAAGATCTTAGGCGTCTGGAGATGGAGCCCGAGGTACTGCTCCGCTGTGATGGAGGGTTTCGTCTTTGGAGCAGCTCTGGTGAGTTGTACGACGCCGAGGCTGAAGCAGGACAAGAGAGACAACGAACAATGTTAACCTGAGTGGAATTCTAATAGCATCTCCAATACATGATGTAAAATACATAACCACAAAGTGCTAGATGTAAAATACACCGGCTGCTCATCTTTGAACTTAACTATCAAAACTGAATTTAAATGTCGAAACTGAACTTAACTGTTGAAACTGAATTTTGCTGTCGAAACTGAATTTTGTTGTCGAAACTGAACGCACTAGCAAGGTGAGGCTACACGTCGGGCGACTGACTTTTTCATATCAGGTCAATCGATTTTGCAACCGTTGGATACAAAATCAAGGGCCTACGGTTCATCTTCAACCTCCACCCCCCTGAGCCGCCAGCCGCCACCGGCCAAATAGCAGCCCCCGCTGCCCGCGGCCGGCGGTGCGCCGCCCCGCCCGCCCCGAAAAACAATCCCCACCGCCGGTCTGCCGCCGCCCCGGCCATCCCTCTAGGCCCCCCTGCCGAGCTTTTTCTCCGGCGATCCCGACACCACCGCCCCGCCAACACCCCGCCACCGCCGGCGACCACTGCCCCCACCCTGAACCCTAAGATAGATAGTGGGGTACCTCTCTCGTGAGCCCCCTCCCCGCTGCGGCTAGTTCTTCCTTCACCCCGGTGAGCCCCCCACCCCCTGAAAATCGTCTGACCCAAAAGTCGATTCAGTTGACTAAAGTGTAGCTAAATCGGAGCAGCATCGCAAGCAAGAGCAAGAGCGAGAGTAGCAGCGCGAGCAAGAGCAATAGCAAGAGCAATAGCAAGAGCAGAGCAGTAGCGGAGCGAGAGCTAAAGCAGCAGCAGCTCCTACTGATGTGGACGTCGCCGCCGAGGGAGCGGCGCCATGGAGGAAGTGGCTAGTGATGCCGCCGTGGATGGAGTCGTGCCGTGTCGGCTTGGGACCGAGTGCCGGCAGCACCGTGGGATCGAATCAAGAAGAAAATGCGGCGATTACTGTACAACCTCTTCGGTGGCGGTGATTAGGCTGCAGCTTCATCCGAGGAAACGGTGATGATGATGCTCTTCCGGTGGTGCAGGTGAAGATGGCGGTGTGGGATTGGAGGTTGCATGAAAGACGAGGGGAACGTCGGGGCAGCTCCTTGGAGGTGGAGGATGGGGTGGCTGAACCGGTGGGACGACGAGATCGACGATGGATCCTCATCCGGTACGGTGGATGAGGGACGTCGAGGTGTTGCCATGGACGACATCGTCGGGGAAGAGGCTCTGGCTGGGTGGCGGACGGAGCAGGGTGTGGGGTTTCGTCGCGGGTTTTCACGGCCTCGGTATACGAATTGGTGGGCGGATGGGATGGCAGTGAGGAACCATGGCTTAGGGACGCGCTTGTCCGAAATGTGGGGTAAGTTATGAAAGTACCCCCACCAATTTGAGGCGGTTCTTTCGGTTCAGGGGTACCACGGGCATTTCACATGTCGGGATTTCACAGGAGGTGGGAGTTTTCGCGCGCATTGTAATTTCATAATAGCAAGGCGCGGGTTGAGATGGAGGGAGTTGTCGGAGCACAACGAGACAAAGATATACCTTAAATATTTCGGGCTAACAAGGCGCGGGTTGAAGAGGCGGGAATTCCAAGTTGTGTCGTGCAATTGGAATTCCAACTTGAGTACTACTACTAGTAGGAGTACCAGGGGCCAGTTGTTTTAGGCTTCTAGGTTAGTAATCCCATAGCTACTACCTCCGTCCTAGTTTATTGGTCCCCATTGTAATCTGTGTCAAATTTTGATCATAAATTTAACTAATGAAATGTTAGTGCATGTCACATGCACTAACATTTTATCAGTTAAATCTTTGGTCAAAATTTAGCACAAATTACAATGGTGAGGAATAAACCAGGACGGAGGTACTGTCCTACTAGTATTAGTTTAGAAGCCCAAATAAATGAGTGAGGCGCCTTACTGTTTTAGGCCCTTCCCAGTGCTCCACGGTGTACAGGTGCTAAGGGTTCCACATAGGCTAGCAAATGATGTGGCAAAGCAATTAAGGAAGAGAGAGAGCATTAGGGTGACCCTAGGAGGAAACGATGCTAAGCGCGTGAACCTATGCAAAATGAGTATCAACCAATGAATGATGGAGTTTAATTGTTAAACAATTTAATGAGGGAGGCTTAGCTACAAAAGCTAAGCACTAATGCACTGGGGAGACTAGTTGCTAAGGTTTTAAATGTGCTTAGCACCTCACGTAAGCACCAATGCATTGGAAGCATTACTCTCCACTGTGACTAGTCTTATGGGAAAAGCTGGGGAAGTCGCCAAAAGAACTGGCCCTAGGAGTAGTAGCTAGGGATCGAGTGTGCGAGATGATCCGGAAAAAGTAAATGCAGAGAGATGAAATGCAAAAAAGACGGAGGGATGTGATGGTTGCTTGTCCGTTTATTTTACCAGGCCACTTATTACTAGGAGTGGTTGGGTTTTGTGATATGACGGCTTTACTGCTGCGCCACGAGCGGGGTGAGAGGTGAGACTCCCGTGCAGTGCCGCCCTCTACACTAGTACTACTACATCAGTCGTGGTTTATCCCCCATTGAATTTGACTGAAGATTTAACTGACAAAATGTTAGTGCATGTCAACAAAAACAATATCGTATTTGAACATAGTTTTCAATGATATAATTTTAGGTGACATGCATCATCATTTATCATATATATATATATAATGTTAGTTCAATTTTTGGTCGTACTAATCTATAGTAGTAAGGTGCCCGTCCGTTGCACGGAAGAGTGAAATGCATTGATCGGGGTGTTGTTTATTTTGACAAAGGATGTGGGGGGTCATGTCATGTGTAACAGGTATCGATAGGTTTCTTCGGATACTATTTCATCTCTAGAGCTCATAAACATCCGGGTGAAATAGATAAAAAGTATCTTTTGCAAACAAAAGCGTTCAACTGTGCAACCTGCATCCAAAACTTGTGAAGAAATAACTCTTATTGTGCTTTGCAGGAAATGGTTCATCATAAGTCTTTCACCAGTACTATAGTAAAAATTCATACATGGAAGATTCTAGACTAAACCATAAATGGATACACTTTTATTCATGCGTGATACTCCAATAGAGCAAGATCATGCATGGAAGTATACACATGCTTAGACAATGGATTACATTTGAGCGAAGACTAATGATCAACATTTAACTTAGTAATGCAGATGTCCAGGTGAACCTCCTTGGAGTCCCCATGCACATTGTTGGGGGTCAAATAATACCGTGCGTCTTCCATGTCCACATCGGCGGGAAGGTCCCAGCTCGGTAGAGTCCAAGTCAGCTTGACGTAGCTAGTGTCGCCGCCCACGTACCTCCGAGGGGTAGTAATAGTGAGCACGCACCCGTACATCGGTCTCATGTCAGTGTCAGCATCAGCGGCGTCGCCCCTGACGCACACTACAGAGATGTGGTGGCGGCCTGCGCGGGCCTCGCCGGTGGCCACGATCAAGAGGAAGACACTGCCGTCTTCCTCCAAGACTAGCAGGCGGCGCTGATCCTCCAGCGACTCCGGCACGCTGAACGGGTAGCACGTCTCATACTTGATGTTCTTCGCCAAGGGCTAGTAGCGATCGCCGCACGCCTGCGTTAGGTGATGCACGATGTCCGCCGGCGAGCCCCAAAACGGTATCGGGCACTCATAGCAGTAGACGAGGGGCTCCTTGGAGGCATCGACCAGGCCATCCATGAAACGACAGTGGCTGTAGGGGACGTTCCGCCAGTTGAATATATGAGCAAGTTACTATGAGATTTACTACAAAATAAATCATGACGGCTATAACAGAGATTAAACTAATCATGTAGACTAGCATAGTAGATGAACAGATCGAGTCTAGGACACAGACTAGAAACATGAATTCTACCATGATTTCGAACAGGAAGGACAGAAACACATACGGTGCAACGGGACCAGCACCTTTGGCGTTGAGGTTGTCGCCCATGTCGTTGAGGAAGAGGTTTCCGAGGTTGGGGAAGAAGTCATCGTCGGTGAAGTCGTCGCTACTAGCAGTCGCGAGAGTGTGCTCCCCAAATGTCAGCAGCGCCCGCCGAATGGAGCGCGGGAGGGGAGTGGCTGTAGGGGACGTTGCGGCCGCCGAATGGAGCACAAGAGTGGCCCACGAAGCAGTAGGTGGTGCTCCTCCCTAGTCTCTATTCTTATCTCTATCCCTACTACTCTTCTTTGTTTTTTATAATATACTAGTTGTAGTTGTCAAATCGAATAGTACTGCGCCGTCCACTGCACGCCTGGCTGAACACGCCTCCTCGCCTACATCAAACCCCTCCGTTAAACACGCATGCAAACCGAGAAACCTACTACAGCCCATGGGAGGAAATTTGCCGGTTGCTGCGGGAGGGTTATTCTGCAAATTTTCAGCAACTTAGCATGTGATCGTTTGATCTCAGATCCAAGGGTTGCCAGCAGCCCGTATCATGGTCGCGCCTACCACGACCGTCGCGTCGCACGCACGGTCGCGCCTTTGGAGATTTGACACGGTGCGTTAGCCTATCTGATGTTGGCATGTCATACATAGTCATCACTTAGTCACTCGTACTACAACAAGGTTAGCTATAAGGTTGGCTATAAGTGTATTTTTTTACTTCTCTCTATCTCTTTCTTCGTACTCCGTGTAGTGCCAAAAACGTTCTTATATTATGGGACACAGGGAGTACTAGTATTTATTGCATTTGCCAAGGAGTGACCTCTTCCAATGAAATGGTGTGCTTATTAGTTTTTTGTTGCTAAGTTTGCTTCATTTAATTAGCTATAGAGTCAAAATTGTCTTTTCACCTAGGTACACACGCTTAGCACTGTTTCTTCCTTGGGTCACCAAACTAGTCTCTCTCTTCTTGATTAACTTGCCACATCAGACTTTATGCCTATGTGGCAAGCTTAGCACCTGTAGGAGCAAGTAAGGCTGCTTGTAAAGCTGGTCGTAATGATCGTATCATAGCTAGTATCATGCATGCCAACTCGACAATTTTGATGAGGTGTCATATAATTAAATGAAGAAAGAGATGGCTGAGTATCATATCATGATACCGTATCATAATAAATGCTAGGCTACCATGTGTCATGCATGACAATAAATAAAGTACTATATGATACTAATATATGATACTATGCATTAGGGATGTAGTATCATATACGAGTATCACATGCATGATACTCCCCATTACAACCAGCCTAATGGGGGTAATATCATGCATGCCAACTATGCAATCTTGATGAGGTGACGTCGAATTAAATGAAGAAAAGAGAGAGTTGAGTATCATAATATGATATTGTAGTATCATATTAAATGATGTGCTACTATGTGTCATGCATGACAATAAATAAACTATCCTATGATACCAACACATGATACTATGCATTACGGATGTATTATCATACAAAAGTATCAAATGCATGATACTAGTATATGATACTCTCCATTACGACCAACCTAAGTACAATATTGCACTCTACATGGCATTTTTTCATATGTGGAGGAAAGAGAGGCAAGGAAAAAGTGGAGAAGTGGGCTCTCATGCAAGAGCCAGCCTCTACTACATGGTGGAGCATTGGGAGAGGCACCTGTATGGAGGTGGTCAGGAATCGGGAGACTCACGCCGGTCGTAGCGCCGCTGTTAAAATGATAATGGCAAGTAAAATCACGTGGCCCCACCTGTCCAGCAGTAACTCACTGTCAAATCACACAGCCCTACGTTTGCAGCAGCTTGCTCCCTCGTCTTCTCGCGTCTCTATCGAAACGACTAGGCGGAACTGCCCCACCGCCTACAGCGCAGGAAAAACCCTGACCTCGACTTTTAAATAGTGCAGTAGACTAATTTTGTATTCATGGATTGCGCCATGGAGCAAAGACTCTAGAAAATGGTGGTACACATGTACGGAGTATACAGCATGCCCGTCGCATTCGCGTCGCACCCCAGACGGTCGGTCGGTCTAGCAAGCTACTCTCTGAATGGAACGCGCGTCATATTGCGTTTGCAGACACATGTGGGACCACAATTGAGAACCGACCATAGGCACACTCCCCGGCCCCGCAAGTCGGGTGACTTCATATAAGAGGGATACAAGAGATAGTACTAGAGAAGTGTTGTACTACGTTGGTGCCTGGACGATCCCTGCAAGACACGGAAGATCAGTTCATCCATGCATGTGACCAGACTCCAGCAGACACGCCTGGATTGGCTATCATCTACATATCGTGCAGGTTGTGTTGTACATGGCTGTAGTTGTGGTGAGAAATCTAAAAAAGGTTTCTTGTCATCTCGCAAAATTAGGTGTCATGTGCTTCGGATCACTGCGAGCGTTAAACAACGACAATTGAGTTGGGCTAGTCATTGGGGGCACATGCACGAAGACTACTCGGCTGCCATCTAGGTCAAGCCGGCTATGTTAATTAGGACATCTATCGACGGACCCCTTTTCTATGAGTTTATCTTTAATTTGAGCCTTGTTCCTTGTCTAGTTTATCTGTCGGGATTCATGTTGTCTCCTTTGGGCAGTGAGGTCATGATTTCTTGTCATGTGGCATTTTTGTGTGTTATATGTTATAATCCGGCGCTTCAGATCAAAACGACAACAACTATGCATCCGGGCCACGTACATGAAGACTTCTCAACAGTCATTGATGAGGTCAAGCCGGCTCTGGTAGACAAAAGAAAACTAGTACTACTCCACTATATAGGCAGGAGCCTTCGCGCTTGCTTGCTAGTGTTGCTCTCTTCACACTGTCTCGACCTCTCCATATCTAAACACAATAGTGGTGGCCACACAAACTCTCTCTCTCTGCTCACCGCTGGTCACAGATCCAGCCAGATCCTCTCTGTCAGGAAGGTGAGAAGGTGCAACGTTCACTCAGTTGTCCTCGGCGACGGCTCTTACCCACTGCTGGCGCGTGCCGATCAGCCTGCCTTGTCGTTCTCTCCCAAGCATCACTGGCGAGGGAGGGCCTCCGACCCCTTCTTCCTTGGTGCCGTAGTGTGGGCAGATCCGGCCTCCCGCCGCCCACCTAGCGACATCCCGGCGACCATCAGGTATAACTTCCTTCGAAACCGGCCTTGCTCTACTTCCCGAGCTCCTGACGTCGCTGCATTTGTATCTTTTACTATTTCTCAGGGCCCCTCGTAGATAGGATCAATCGGCTGTTCGAAAACCACCTAATTTTTTTACGTTTAAGAGGTAAAACTAGTTCATGCACTCGAATCTAGTACTACTTGGTTCAAACAAGGAAGAAAGGGGGTGGGGGTGGGGGAGGATTTGTTACCTGAATCTAGGACTTGGTCGAAAGAGGAAATAATGGGGGCGAAAAGTAGCAGAGACTGGCTATCCAACTGGTCTCTAGGTCTAATAGGGAAATAAAGGGAAACGCAGTACAAACTCAATATAAACCCGATCTATTGGTTGAAAAAGGAAAGAAAGTGGGGACTGGGGGACAAGTCAACAGAGTAAGTCCAGCACTAGATTTGCTAGCCTCACACAGTATAAGGTGGCTATACCGAACAAAAATGGGACCAACCCAGATATCCTGTTCTGATGTTTGTTGCCCCGAGCCACTCTTATGTAATGCCACTGGTAAAATGTAGCAGTCGCACTGTTAAAAGTAAGGACACGTTAAACCAATGTTGTTTTCAATGTAATGCCTCCAGTAATATGAATCAATGGCACTTTTTTACATGTCCTGCTAAATTTCCCATTAAGATAAGTTGGTTCTTTTCGTTAGAAATGCAACTGTCCTGGTCCGCCTACTCTCCCGTGCCCAAAGTAATGTCGTATTTAACGGTTGTCATAGTTAATCCTAATGCCCACACTAATATCTAGCAATGCCACTGCTTTAGAAATTGCTACTGTCCTTGTAGGATTGCCATTCAGATAAGGAACATGCTTCTTTTCATTTGATGCATGTTTCATCACTTGTTAGTCACCCTCCTTTCCACCTTTTTTGTGCAAACAGAGATATACATTTCACGCTCGATCTTAGTTGAACTGCACAAATGATATCCAAATTATAGTTGAGCATTCCAGGAGCTTCACAACCAACCTTGATGTTGCTCAATTTTATTGCAACTAATGAAGAAGAAGCTCTGTGGGTTTCGTTTTCTGATGGAAATGGAACCGGGGCTGGAGCCCTTTTCTTAAAAAATTGAAGAAGAAGCTGCTAGCTCACGGGACATTGCTTCATTTTAGGTGAACTGCACCAAAAGGTCCCATGAATTGAATCATCCATGTTGGTGACTGAAAGAGCCAGCTTCAGCATCCCAGTCTAAGCACCCCCGGCCTCCATCCTTGCGACGCACGGTACACCTCGTTTGCCACCTGCTCGACCCTAGTGTCACTGATAAAATGAAGTAATAATACAGTTAAAATAGAGCGAGTGTCATCTCTATCATTTCATTTCCAATGTAGATAAAGAAAGTGCTTCTCTTTGTTAATGTATGTTTCATCAACTAGTCCCATTGTTAATGTTTAAGCGTTTCTGCAAACTGGGGTGCTTAATTTTAGTTGATCTATAAAAAAAAAGAGATTTGAATGTCTCAAGGCGCCTCCTTGTACTACCGTTGTACACTGATGTTCATCACTGGCAGAAGGTGTATCTGGGAGACTTGGGACGATGTCCAGTATGAGGCGTACCGTATGAGGCATCGCAGGGCCCATCTCGCCCTCGCAGCATGGCATACTATGATACTATCGCAATATTTTCTTCTATTTATTTTGTGTGTTTCATCAACTAGTGCCACTATAATGTAATCACGCTTTTCATTATCTGTGCAAACAGGGTTATTCAGCTGCATTTCGGTGGAACTGCACAAATGTACGTATGGAATCGGCATATATGCTGAGTGTGAGGTGTGCCAAGTAAAAATTACCGACACCAACCATGCTGCATGCACGCATTGGCATCCACCACCACCAGTGGGATGTGTGGCGCTCTCTGTGGACGGACAGCAAATCCTCTAACCAAATACTAGTAGCTTATATTGGCAGTTTTCTAGGGAGTACTCTTTTGTGAAAGAAGCACCAATCTATTTTTCTTTATTTGTACACTGTGTCACAACTTTGACCCAAAGGTCTAGAGATATTTTAGGGTAATTGGCGTAGTACTCGAAGACTGATTGTAAGCATGATTTTCATTAGCTGTTACACTGATTGTAAGCATGAGCAGGTGGAAGATTAGGTTAGTGCGAAGCTTACCTTAAACCCTACCGCCACTGTTGAAACGAGGCGAGCGTCGAGGGAACCGTGGAGAACGGTGGGGAAGCGACGTCGCGCTATCAGCCTCCTCTTGCGGTGGGAGAACAAATACTCTGGTGGCTCCGACTCGCTCTGCACCCTCACGAACGGCACACCATACTCGATCGATTCGTTATCCTCTGGGTGGTCGACCTTCGACCTGTACTCCCACCACCTCCGCCTGACTGTCGCCTCGGGCGAATCCGTCTGCTCCATCGCCCAGAGGAGATACTCGATGAACTCGAAGGACTGCAGTGTGACTGCCTTCAAGGAGTACATGTACATCGCCACCCTCATCGCCGCGGTCTCGCTCTTTCGCATACATTGCCACATGGCCCACACTGTCCTCGAAATCTCCCACTCATTGTCAAACCAAGTAAGGATCTCCTTCAACCTGGCTAACTTTGCCTGGTCGCCGCCGGCGATCTACCTGATTCGTTGCTGCATCCTCTCCATAGATGTCCTTCTGAGTGGTCCGGTGCTAGCTTTGGAAGATGGGAGGAGAGACGGTGGTCTTGCAATAGAGAAGAGGGAGAGGCGAGATGGTGGTTTTGGAATGGAGATGATGGAGAGGAGAGGAGGTGGTTTTGCAATGGAGAAGATCAGAAGAGGGAGAGGCGAGACGGTGGTTTTGGAATGGAGATGATGGAGAGGAGAGGAGGTGGTTTTACAATGGAGAAGAGGGAGAGGAGCGTGCGGCAGCGATTTAGGATTGGACGAGAGGGCCGGCGCGCTGTGACTGGATCAAAATCAAAATCAATTTACCCTTCAATTAAGAAAGCGACCCCACATTAACTAGTCTCCCTTTTATTCTGGGTCATAATTGACCATGATTTTCGCACATAAAATATATGTTATACGTTGCAAAAATAATATAATTTGAAAGTACATTCAGATACGAACCAAACGATACAATTTTTGGTGACATGCATTCACATTTTGCTTGTCAAATACAGTACATGGTCAAACTTTGACCCAAAATACGCAAAACAACAAAAAAATACTTCCAAGACCAGCGCCGCTCTTCCGCTCTTCTCCTCTTAAACCACCGCCGCTCCTCTCCTGTTCCAATCTAAATCTAGGGCTGCTCCTCTCCTCTTCCATTTCAAAACCAGCGCCCCTCCTCTCTTATTCCAGTCCAAAACCAACATCGCTCCTCTCCCGTTCTAATCTAAAACCAGTGCTGCTCCTCTCCTCTTCCATTCAAAAACCACCGCCGGCGAGTGAAGGTGTTGTGGAGAAGTAGATCGATGGAGGAGTACAACCGATATGTGAGGATCGCAGACGGCGACCCTGTGAAGCTAGCTAGGATGTTGGAGATATAGTCTTGGTTTGACAACAAGGACCAACTAGCGGCGACGGCAACATCCATGGCCAAATATCTGCAACCGAGCGAAAAGGCGGCGATACTCCCGGAGGGAGTCGCGCCGGAGTACATAGAGTTGCTCCTCTGGGCCATGGAGCAAATAGATTCACCGAATCCAATCGTGAGGGAGCGGTGGTGGGAGTATCGATCCCAGATGGAGCATCCACCAGAGATTGAAGGATCGAGCATCTACAGGGTGCCGTTTGTGAGGGTGTCCTGCCAGAGCGAGCCGGTGGAGTCTTCGTCGATCGAAACCAACTGCAAGAGGACAAAAGCAATTGGCCAGACGACGCTTCCCCGCCATCCTCTCCCTCACCATTCACATCGTCTCACGGGACGGCTGTCTGCCACCGAGGAATAGGAGGGGACTGCCCACCCAGCCCAATAGTTGGGCATGTTGTGAATTGTCAGGAGGAGCTTAGGGTTGTCAGTATTTGCAGGTTGTGAATTGTGTTTTGTGTTGTGTATTTTGAGAGTACTTTCAAATATGAATGTCTTTTGAATTTCAGATTTGCAGTATTGAGCATATGAAGTATTTTATGAATTCTAGAGATCAATTTTTAGCACTTCAAAATGTAGTTTCATAGGAGTATAAAAGTGTAGACAATTTGGTTCTCAGAGAAGAAACTGCAAGTTTCAGTTTCAGATAAGAAACTGCAAGTTCAGTTTCAGATAAGAAACTGCAACTTTCAGATGCAGAGCATTTATATTAACACGGCCTTCTCAAACAGGGTTAACATCATGTTGGAAGTTTTATTCATGGTCGAAAATGGAACTACCAGCCAGTTAACATCATGCTGATCAACATTCATCCATAGCACATCTTCATATGATGCACAATCAAAATGCCCACACAATGTCGTGTGTGCGAAACACAGAGAAAACGAGGGATGAAGTTTTGGCAAGTGTTGGACATGGTGTGTGCAGATGGCAATGGGGACCCACATGTCAATAAAGGGAGAGGCAAAAGATTTGCAGATATTTTCCCTGCACAAGTGTGAGGTGGAATCGAACCTGGGCGGAACAGCTGTCGGGTAGTGTCACTTGGCCACTAAGCTAGTTTAGTAGTTTCATTAATAATAAGGCACTTCCTCAGGTGGTCGGATCCCCTCCCGCGCCTTCGTTCGCTCGCCGCGATGCCGCTGTCTACCATTGTGAACATGTTGAACAAACAAGAGGAATCTGGAAAGGACTATACGTGGAGAGGCGGACAGTCAGGACCCACCAGGTCTATGGCCGTACGCAAGCAAGTGCCTCATCGAAAAAATACTTCCTCCTAATGCTATACTGACATTGGGGCCCACGGGTTTGTCAACATAGTTACATTTTTGTAGGTGCTTCAGCTTAGTTACTATAGGAGATAAATTCACAACAAAGCCGGGGAGTGGGCAGGTATCATTTATTATCACTGGGCCAGCAAGTATCAGCTAGGTTTTGGGTTGTCCTGTCTAGGCTTTCATTTTTAGCATGTGCAACCCACGACCTCGGATGGGAGGTCCATAGGCAAGTTTGTATTTTCTTGAGGGCCGTCATGTATAGACCGGCCTATGGACCTCCCATCCGAGGTTTTATTTTTCCTGAATATCGGTAGCCCAATTTATGTATTTTTTGAAGAAAACGCAGAGGTCTGTTCTATTTTTCTATATAAGAATAGGAACGCCAGGTCCAACTTATGTTTCCCTTCTAACTATATTATATATATTTAAATTATTTTATATGTTATTATATATTATTTTTATTGTCATCGTATATTTAACAGATACTTACATATGTAAGAAAACAATATTCCACATCTTATTAACTTATAAAAATAATTTATTAACAATAAAATCCTGGATTGTTTTGGCACGAAAATCCTGGTGATTGTGTACAAAAGCTTGGTAAGATTTTTCGAATGTAATAATATCACTTACTATTTAAATATATTTATAACAAAATGCTCAGCCCCTTTTAATTTTTTGATAACATTGCTAGCCCAACCCAACATTATAATTAGAATCAGCCCAGCAAAGTCATGTATTTCGAGAAAGTGCAAATGGCCTGTAATTTTTTAGGAAATAAAATAAATGGGCCGCATGGACGCTACATTATTTGTTCACCCAGCCCAGCTAATGGTTGTAATTAAAAAAGATCAAATTGACTGTAAATTCTATCGCACAAAAAAGACTGTAAATTCTGAAAAAAATGGGTTGAATACGTGCCACATTTTTGGAGGCTGAAATGTGGGCCAATAGGTCGAAGCCAACGCAAGTCGTTGTCAATTTAGTGAACAAATGATTCTGACATGTTAGCCGTTGGATTTACATCGAATGACCGACATCCATCTTCAATCTCTCGTCTTCTTCCTCTAGCGCTGCCGGGACCACCTCCCGCCTCCTGCTGCTATCAGCTCTGCTTAGCACGCTTCGCTATGAAGCGCTACTCCACCGTTGGCCAGGCCAACCCTCCACCCCTCCACACGTAATGTTCTTCTCCACCGACTGCTGAACCACACCGCACTAGAACCAATTAACCCTCTTACACCTCTCCATCTACGACTCTACTCCCGCGTCTTCCCATCTCCGGCTCATTGCTGTCCGGGGCCTCGCCGTCGTCCACCACCTTGGATGCGCTCAGCGCGGCGTGGTCAACGAACGACACCATCGGAAGTAGACTGTGCTCGCAAGGAGGCGGAGAGATCAAGGCAGGGTACCTCGCGAGATTCTCGTGACACAAGCCAGGACGATCGAGACCAGGCGGGCGCCAGGCTGGCACCAGCCTGCTCAGTGTACTTGTTTCCTCTTTGGTGCAAAGGGGGCAAGCGCAGCCGCGGAGTACCAAGGCATCAGGCAAAGGTTGCCATTTCAGTGCAACGAGACCAAGACAAGCGGAGCGGCAGGATGGAGGTCACCGTGGAGCCCAAGACGGCGTCATCGATAGTGCTTTTGGCAGCCGAAGACCAACTTTAGTCAGGATAACTTGTACTAGATGTTCCCCTTCAAAATGGCCGTTGTTGGCACCCTTCCCGCTCAATATTTGGGGAGAGGACTAGGGCCTTTATAAATAGGACTAGCCACCACAAAATAGAGGCATCTCCTCAAGTCCTCATGAGATCCATAGGCGACTGAACTCACCCAAGAAGTTCATCGCACCAGCTCAAGAACACCTCTCGCGAGGCTGTTCTTCCCTTGTACTATTCATCATTAGCCCCAGAGGCAATCCACCGCACCACACACTAGAGTAGGGTATTAGGCCACAATGGTGGCCCGAACCAGTATAAATCTTGTGCCCCTCATGTTGTTCATCGTTTTCAGCTTAGATCCCACGAGGAGATCGGACATAGATCGGTAGGGGAAAGATCTTAGTGCGCACCCCAGAGTTCGAACCTTAAGGGTCTGCCGGAACCCCACATCTGACATTTGGCATGCCAGGTAGGGGTGCGCTGGAATCTCCTTTCTTCCGTCCTATGTTCCACCGCGTCACCGCCTCCATGTCCGGTGACCCGACGGCCAACTCTGACCGCTGGGCGGCATGGCCTGCCCATGCCGTGCCGCCTGCCCAAGGTGACCACAACCCCGCACCTCAGGCAGCCCGCGGCCTGTAGAACGCTATGGGACGTGGGCGGCGCGGCCAGGCGTCTCCTTCCCTCACTCCACGGCAAGTACGATCAGCAGCAAGGGCCTCAAGCCACGGCGCCGCACACGCGACGGGAGTAGGCAAACATAAAGGCCGCGCTCACGGTGGCGAGAGAGCTGCTGAGGTGCAGACTGCAAGAAAGCGGTCGTGACGTGTTGCTCGAACGTGTCGCCGAGCTCCTGGATGCCACTGCGTCAGGGGCTCCCCCGTTCTGCGTCCAGCATCCACCCCAGGCCCCGGGAGGATCTCAAGGCGGGTCGATCCGTGCCCATGCATCCCCAGGCGCGCCTCAACGCTTCGTCAACACCGGCCTGGCCATCAGCGCCGAGTAGCGGGCTGTGCCGGCACCGCCCCTAGTAAGCGAGGGCGTGCACATTGCTGCCTTTGTCCCAGCGGGCCGCCGCCTTATCGTCCCCAAGATGGAGCTTCAAGTCGAGCAGCATCGTGTGTGGAGCACCACGGCAAGGCCTCTGGGGTGGTGGCCCCGGAAGCCTATGTGCCCCACATGGTGGATCAAGGGTACGCACTGGAGGAAGACCACGGCCCGTTCCTCAGGTCAGGCTGGGAGGAAGAGGCGCCAGAAGCCGAGCTCTTTCAGGAGCCTCACGGTAGCCTCGACAACTACCGGGTACCGTTAATTCCTAAGGAGCAGGCTTATGCTAACCATGGGTCGCGGGAGGTTTAGGTCACCGCAGCGGATGGCTGCCCCAGTGCGGCGATCTCCTTCCCCTCAGGAGGAGGGCACTGGGGGCAGCAGGAGAGGGGTCGAGAGCTAGGCTCCTCCCCACAGCGCGCGGAGCAAGGTGTTCTTCGGAGGTAGGCCCTCTGTCGGGGAGGCGCCCTAGGGCCTGCCCCCGGCAGAGGACCCGTGGTCGTCGGGGGAACCACTGGCGTCCTCTTTTGCCCATTGGCGTCGTCCTGGTTTCCGGTCGCCGTCGGTGGGGTCAAGGGTGGCGCAAGGCGGGGCCCTCATCTAGCGATATGAAGCAAGGCCAATACCTGTGAAGAAGGCCAATATCTAATGAGTTGGGGCTGTACACGCCCCGGAGTCTCCGGAGAGCCGCCCTCGAGCCTCGGGGCCTCCCTCCCACGCCCAGTCGCAGCACTTAGCTCCGCGCTGGTGAGAAGACGTCGAAGACTAGACTAGATGCCGGACGTGGCCATTTGCTCTTGTTTCCTATTTTCGTGCGAACAAGATTTCTTGCCTCAGATCTAAGTTGAAGTTTAATTTGTGTTTGCTTATGCGGGAAGGGGTGTTGTGTCTTATTCATGTGCTTTCTCATGCTCTGATTTCTATTCAAGTTGGAATTCACACTAGATACCTCCCTCTCGCGGGCCTCTCGTGACTAGGGCAAGGCTCAGCCTCCGCGCCCATCGTCCCGCGGTCGATGTTCGCTCCAGCCAGGCTCTTGCCGCATGATCAAACGGGACCCTCATGAGGCCCTCAGAAGAACACCACGGGCCCACTCGAGGCTCGCCAAGACAGAGGTAAAACCACGACAACCTATTCATCGCGACAATCACGGCATCATGCAAGCGCTCATCCGGCACCAATCTTAACAACACGAAGGCAACAATCTTCTTACATGAGGGGCATCCCCTCCCAAAAACGCTCTCACAACCTTTAGGGCCACGCCCAAGTCTCTTCCTACATAGGGCAAGCAGCGGGAGGAAGCGCGGGGTCAATCGGACAAATCGCTCGCCGCATCTCCCAGGGCATCCTCGGAGGCGTCGCTGGCACCACCGTCGTCGCCGCCATCCTCTTCATCACCGTTGTTGGTGCCGTCTCCACCATCGTTCACCACGACGCCTTCATCGGCAGTGACGATCACCCCATCGTCATCAGAAGTGAAGGCCCGGATGAGCGCATCAACATTGTCCTCCACCCACCGCGCCAGGTCGCCTCGGATGGCCTCAGGCACCGGGGCGATGGCGGCATCAAAGTCGAAGAGGGGATCGACATTCTGTAGATGGCTGAAGACACGGGAGAATGCCCGCGCGAGTAGGCCGCGTCTCTGTTCCTCCACCAGCTGGCGAGACCTCTCAGAGCGGTTCTCCAGATGCGTCACCACGTCAGTGAAGACCTGGAGGTTGCCAGCATAGTTGGTCACATGCGGCTCCTCGGAGGCAGCCTCGCAGATGTTGCCCAAGGCCGTGTTAGCCCTTTCCCTGAGCGTTCGGAGCATGGGGCCGTGCATGTGTTCCAACGTCTACCGCTGGCGGATCTCGTCCGCATTCCGCTCTGCGACAGCCTCGGCATCATCAACCCGCTGTTCAAAAAGGAGTAGTTCGGTGCGGGAGGAGGCTAGCTTAGCCTACGCCGAGCTTAGCTCGGTAGCGGTGGCCTCAGCTCGCTGTGTGGCTTCGGTCAACCTGGTCCTGAGGGCAGCAGTCCTGCCCGTGGCTTCAGCCCTGATCAACTCTAGCCGCTCTTCGTACTCGCACACAAGGCCAGCGCGAGCCTCCACCACGCGACGGTCGATCTCCTCCTGGATCCGAGCCTCCCGCGCACCAACGTCCTCCTCCGCCCGGGCAACCTGGCGTTCCCTCTTCTCCAATTGCTCCAGATCAAGGTTACGCTCGGCAGTCTCCAGCGTCAGTGCTTCCTCACGCCTCCGGAGCTCCTCCTCCTTGGCGGGCCCTCCCTTCAGCAGCGCAAGGGTGGATCGGCGTAGCTCCACCTGCTGCTCCAGGGAGTTGCACCAGTCTTGGAGCTCCCACGCGCGCTCTTCCGCAGCTTCGCGTCGCTTGTCTGCCTCCTGAGCTTCCTCAAGAGCCCGGGAGCAGGCCTCTCGAGAAGTCGCCAGGGATGCTTCAGCCTTGGTGTTCTCGAGGTCACGCTGGTGGCGTACGAGACCAACGGCCGCCTTCAGCTTGCCCCGCTCCTCGACCAGCCTCAAGCCTTCAGCTTCGAGATGCGCGTATTCAGCCGCCAGCTCTGCGCCAAGCTGGCTCACTTCATCGGCTGCCGTCTGGAGGAACTCTTGGTGGAGAGGGTTGTGCTCCCTCGCACGCCCAAGCATGTCATCAACACCGTCCCCCGTCGTCGACGCCGGTGGAGGGTCTTGGAGTGATTCGCCCTCTCTCGGTAGGGGGCTGGGGGCTGGTGCCCCTGCGATCGTCGGGCGGGCCCCGCGGGGGACCCAGCCTCGCATCGATCCACCTGCCGCTGGGGACCCGAAGATCGGTTTCAGCCACTTGCCGCCTATGATCAGTGGAGGAGCTCGAGACAAGCTGGTGGCGCTCGAGGAGAGCTCACAATGGGAGAGCAGCGCGCCGATAGGATTGAGGCACGCTGCAAGCCTACCTGCATCTCCAGTCGAGCTTGCACCTAGGGCGGGACGCAGACTCGGGGCGACCAAGGTTGGTGAGGGAGGAGAAGCCTGAGGGAGTGGCTCGTCAGCTGGCTCCACGGGCTTGTCAGAAGGAATCTTGAAAGACCACGGTCAATAAAGGGAGGTGCAGACAAAGGACTATGGGAAGGAGGGACTTACTCGTCCATGGCAAAGTACTTCGTAATCTTTAGTGGGAGGAATGGGCAATCGTCACCACCGGAAGCCTCCTTCCTCTTGCAAAGGGCCTCGAAGTCTATGCGGAACCGGCCCAAGCTCGCAACGTGAGGGCCGGCACGCGGCATAGGAATCGAGGCATCGGGGCGGCCTACATCAAGGGCACTAGCCTGAGAGGAGCAATCAGGTGTCACCTCTTGGTGGCCTGCCGAGACCTCAGGGGCTTCGGCCTCGGGAGAGGCAGGCCGCGCCCCCTCGTCAGGCATCACCTCATGAGGGGCTCCGTAAGCTCCGGAGGATGACACTTCGGGAGTCCCATGCGACATCAGCACCTCGACATCAGGCCCCCCAGCTCCTGCCAATGCTTGCCTCCCTGCGAAGACTCCTGGGGCAAGGACGGTGCGGGCGGCTGGGGGAAGGACCACAGCAACCGGGTTCTCGTGGGGCCCCACGAGGCCAACTGGGTGCAACCCCCATTCATCGAAGCGGGGCATATGCTTCACGAAGTCCACCCTTTTTGAGCAAAGATACAACAGGGCGCCTCCGCGATGAACGCTGCCAGGAGAGGGGTCGCCAGTCAGGACCAGCAGCACCTTCTTCAGCGTCTCAGACGCGAGATCCACTTCCTGGAGCCTCAAGCGGTCCTGACGACCAGAGTAAGCCCACATTGGGCGAGAATGGCACTGGAGAGGAGCGACGTGATGCTGAAGGAACTCCTTCACCACCCGGGGCGCCGTCACCCCGAGCTCCCTCAGCCTCTTGAAGCGATGCTAGGTGAAGGCAAGCTCGGGGCTCGTAAGCTTCTCGTGACCCCAACCACGATTGGGGATGGCAGGCAGCATGGGGTGCGCGAGCAAGGGGCTAGGCACCCCAACGTCCACGTACAACCACCGCTCCTGGAAACCGTTCGCGAAAGGTGGGAGGCTGAAATCGATCCCCGAGGCAGTCGTCTTCGGCACGGCCTGGAAGCTCATGCATCCCGAACACTGGGAAGGATCGGACAAGTGTAGAGAAAAGAAGTGGCGCAGAAGGGCAACGGAAGGGGGAATCCCCACCATGGCCTCACAGACAAAGGCGAAGGCAGCAAGCAGAGTAATGGAATGGCGGCCAAGATGCATCATGTGGATCTGGTAATGGGAAAGCACCATGTTGAAGAAGGCGGAAAAGGGGGGAACCAGGCCTATCCACAGGGCATCAGCGAAGAATCGGACCTCCGTGACAATCCTGTCTAAGGAGGCATTGGACGCGGGCCAGACCGTTGTCTTCCCGCATTTATTGAAGCTGGAGGCAAGCGCGGAGCAGACCTTCTCCAGGGCCTCCATGTTGAGTATGAGAGATTTGTCAACGGCGGGAGCAGCCGCCGGAGGCGCACTGGTCGAAGATGCAAGTTTTTTCCCCATATACTTTTTCGTCGGCGCCATGGCACTGGGAGGGCGGAAGAACTCGAGAGGGATTGGAGGCGAAAACAGAGGCTCGAGGAGGAAAGAGGAACAAGGAGTGCGCAGGCTGCAAAGAGGGGATAACTATGCACACGCCTCGTGGCCGCCTAGCCAGGTGCGTAATGGGGGAGCATGGGGAAGCGGAGACGCCCACGTCCAATCAACCGCCATGCTGCGCCCAAGGCCGCAGGATGATGGGCCCGCGGCGCTCCGCACTTGCCCCTTCGCTTCTCCGCTAAGCCAAATCCGAGCGCGCCTTGGGCCCAGGGGCTACTGCCGGCATTCTGGCAATGGGGGTCCCCAGACTTGCCTGCCTGCGGCCTGCGGCGTGGCTCAAGTGGTGGCTTAGTACGGCCCGTCTTCATCAATCCAAGTTCAAGACCCTCGCGAGGGGCCAAGCCTCGCGGGGCGGACGACACAAGGCCTCCTCAGGGGCGGCCTCATTAGGCAGGCTCGCGAGGAGGCGGAGAGATCAAGGCAGGGTACCTCGCGAGGTGCTCGTGATGCAAGCCATGACGATCGAGACCAGGCGGGCGCCAGCCTGCTTAGTGTCCTTGTTTCCTCTTTGGTGCAAAGGGGGCAAGCGCAGCCGCAGAGTACTAAGGAATCAAGCAAAGATTGCCATTTCAGTGGAAGGAGACCATGACCAGCGGAGCGGCAGGATGGAGGTCACCGTGGAGCCCAAGATGGCGTCATCTCTAGTGCTTTTGGCAGTCGAAGACGAACTTTAGTCAGGATAACTTGTACTAGATGTTCCCCTTCAAAATGGCCGCTGTTGGCGCCCTTCCCGCTCCATATTTGGGGAGAGGACCAGGGCCTCTATAAATAGGACTAGCCACCATAGAATAGAGGCATCTCATCAAGTCCTCATGAGATCCATAGGCGACTGAATTCACCCAGGCAGTTCATTGCACCAGCTCAAGAACACCTCTCGCGAGGCTGTTCTTCCCTTGTACCATTCATCATCAGCCCGAGTGGCAATCCACCGCACCACACACTGGAGTAGGGTATTACACCACAACGATTGCTCGAACTAGTATAAATCTTGTGTCCCTCGTGTTGTTCATCGTTTTCAGCTTATATCCCATGAGGAGATTGGACATAGATCTATAGGGGAGAGATCTTCGTGCGCACCCCAGAGTTCGAACCTTAAAGGTCTGCCGGAACACCAGATCCGACAGCGTCTTCCCCGGCTCCGCGTCGTCCCCTTTCTAGGCCTGGCCGTCGTCCATCGCCGTGGTGCTCTTGGCGCGGCGTGGTAAATGTGGTCAACGACCGAATTCCATCAGAAGAGTACTGTACGTGGAGAGGCTGACAGCTGGGTCCAGGGCAGCCTCAAGGAAGTGCCTCCTTATTACGCGGAAAATAATTATTCCTCCAGCAGATAGCAGGGACCCACCGGACGAGCCACCGTATTTTGTGAAAAAAACATTTCCCTGACTGCTGGGACCTACCAGCTACATCTTCACACGCAAGGAAGTGCGTCCATATTACGGGCAAGAAAAATGATTCGCCCCCTGACTGCTGGGACCCACCAGCTACATCTTCGCACGCAAGGAAGTGCGTCCGTGCAAAAAAATGATTCGCCCCCTGACTGCTGGGACCCACCTGCTACACTTCGCAGGCAAGGAAGTGCCTGACAGTCGGGACCCACCTGGTCGAAGCATACGTAGCATTGTCATTCTGGTCGCGAATGTGTGCGTACGTACTGGTCGTTGTAGAGGCGCGCATGTGTTGTAGTAGAGGCGCACACGTAGCATGTACACGTACGTACATCGGCCAGGGTGCAAGAAAGAAAATGCAGCCACGTACGTACATACGGGCAGGGTCTCGAACGCCTACTCGCGCATACGTACGACCATGGCTCGTGTACAAGGCTGGGTCTAAACGGAGAAACAACATCGTCGTCGTGTTCATGGGGAGGCAACGGAATGCTTCGTGTTCATGGCGAGGCAACGGAATGCGTCGTGTTCATGGGGAGGCAACAGAATGCGTCGTATTCATCGGGAGGCAACGGAACACATGGGAGCCAACCGGCTTGGACAGAACAGACCATGGAAACGAGGCATGGCGTACCACAGAACGGAGGAAACGGCCTTGTGTTCGACCGGCGACATTCGAAACGGGATCCTGTTCATCGGGAGGGGTGTGGTGTACTGCAAAATGGAGGAAACGGACCTCCTACGATCGAAATGAGGGTCCTGTTGATCGGGAGGGGTGTGGCGTACCGCAAAACGGACAAAATGGACTTGTGTTGGGGCACTACGGTCGAAACGGGGGTCTTGTTGATCGGGAGGGGTGTGGCGTACCGCAAAACAGACGAAACGGACTTGTGTTGGAGCGCTACGGTCGAAACGGGGGTCCTGTTCATCGTGAGGGGTGTGGCATACTGCAAAATGGGACTCCACGGGATACTGTTCATCTCCACCGTCGACCTCCTCAGCCTCCACGGGCTACCGTCGACCTCCTCCAGCCTCCACGGGCTCCTGTTCATCCAACCTCCATCGTGCGCTACTCCACCGGCTACTGTTCAACCACATCTGCACGGGCACCCCTCTACCGTCTATTGTTCATCCAGCCCTCCACGGGGTCATCCTGTTCATCCAGAGGCAATGCCACGGGGTCCTGCATCCACCCGCACCGCTCACTGTTCATTCAACACACCCAACCCAAGCCCCCCCCTGCAACGCTCACTGTTCATCCATAGAGCCGGCATCGATCGGCTTCAGTTAGCAGCAGTAGCGACGGAATTGCTCGATCGGGTTCAGTTAACAGCCATCGATCGATCGCTCAGGTTCAGTAACGTGTAGCTTGCAGTGCAACACTCGAGTTCAGTTAGAGCCCAACGCCTCGCTCGGGTTCAGTTAGAGCCAACGCCTCGCACAGACGCGTGTACGTGTATGAGAGAAACGCCCATCGCTCGGCCCCCGACCGCACACCATAACCGGGAACTCCCCGAAATTTTCCTTGCCCTCGCTTTTACCATGGTTTTTTCCGTCATGGACGGCCCAAAGAATGTCATGCAGCTATGTCTCCAGCCCGCCCAGGATGAAAAGCCCATTTTCTGTCATGATTTTTTGTCATAGAAGTAGGAGCCCACCACATCTATGATGATACCGAGTTTTTTCACAATTATCGTCATAGAAGTGTCATATGTATGTCAGAAAAAAATTTCCTTCGGCCCAAAATGTCACGGATGTGTCTTTTTTGTAGTATATGTCTATATTTCATACGAACTTTACCTGTATGGAACGTATTAATGAAAAAGCGTGCTTGCCGGATCTTGTGTGCGTGTGAGCAAAGCCCATACCAAGGAACAAATCCTCATAATTTTCAATATAAACACGGTTGCCCGGCAGCAGGCCTTGCCACTCCCCTACTTCGTTCGACTATACTCACGCCTTTCGTGGAGGCAGGAGCGAAGTTGGGGTGGGCCTTACGCTTGCTTCCTTGCCGCTGCGGCTACAACCAGATTCCGAACCAAGAAAGAGTTCTCGGATGGCAGGAACGAAGGGACCATGACAGTTTTGGAATAAACGAGGTTTCATACGTTCCAATCTTTATACGGGAATGCATAGCAGGGGGTAAGAAAACTTACCTGAGTCTGTAGCCCCCGGCAACCCTGGCTTGCCATGGGTGGACCTTTGTGCTTTAAGCCTCCGGAAAGCTTGGCTTGCCGGGGTCGGAGTGTGGGCTTGTTCCCTTCCTTCCTCTTAGCTTGGCGAAAACACTTATGTACCCTGCAAACCAAAGAGGATGGACAGGAACAAAGAGATGTGAACTCGACCTCTATGCTAGGGGTTAGTCGCCACTAAGCACTATCAACCCTAACCGAGGGAGAGACTCAATCTAGCAAGCATGCTATAACTTAGGGTGCCAGCGCTTCGTTTATTTATGCTCAGGGTCTGCTCCTGGCTTTGTACAGAGGGTTACATGCCTTGCCGGCAAGGCTTGTACAAAAGGTGGCTTGCCGAGGGGTCCGGCAGCCGCGCCTTATGGGTAGAACTTGCGAAGATGCTCAATGTTCCAGGAGTTGCTCAATGGAATGGCATCTTCGGTCTCCAGGCGGACTGAGCCAGGCCTGGTGACTCGTGTTACCCGATAAGGGCCTTCCCACTTCAGCATCAACTTGTTGGAATTCTTGGCCGACTGAATGCGCCAAAGAACAAGGTCGCCTTCCTCAAAGCTTTGGACATGAATCTTGCGGCTATGGTAGCGGCGCAAGGCTTCTGGTATCATGCTGCTCTCACAGTCACCCAAAGACGATCTTCATCAAGAAGTGTTGCGTCATCTTGCCGCAATCGCTCTTGCTCAAGCTCACCGTAAGCGAGCACTCGAGGTGACCCGTATATGAGTTCCATGGGGAGAACTGCTTCTGCCCCGTATACTAGGGCAAAAGGTGTCTGGTCGATGGCTCGATTTGGCGTTGTTCTGATCGACCAAAGAACTGCCGGCAACTCATCAATCCAACGCCTCCCGCTCTTGTGCACCCTGTCAAAAGTCTTTGTCCTCAGGCCATGTAGCACTTCAGCATTTTCCCTCTCCGCTTGTCCGTTGCTCCGTGGGTGTGCCACGGAAGAAAAACAGACATTGTTGTCGAGGTCTTCAATATACTGCATGAAGGTGTGGCTTGTGAATTGCGTGCCATTGTCGGTGATGATTTCGTTTGGCACACCAAAGCGGCAAACTAGCCCCTTAAAGAATTTGACGGCTGACTGTGTGGTCACCTTCCTCACTGCTTCCACCTCCGGCCACTTTGTGAACTTGTCAATTGCAATGTACAAGTACTCAAAGCCCCCGACAACGCGGGGAAAATGGCCATGTCGAGCCCCCAGACCGAGAATGGCTAGGAGAGAGGGATTTTCTACAAGGCTTGAGCTGGATGATGAAACTTCTTCGAATGAAACTGGCATGCTTCACACTTGGTTACTAGTGCTGTCGCATCCTGGAGGGCAGTGGGCCAGAAGAAACCTTGACTGAAAGCCTTATCGGCAAGGGCCCTTGACCCTATGTGGGAGCCACATATGCCTCCATGTATCTCTGCCAACAGCTCCAGTCCTTCCTCCCGGGAGATGCACTTCAATTTCACTCCATTCGGTCTTTTTCTGTATAGAACGTTGTCAAAGAACTGGTACAGAGCAGACCGGTGGGCTACTTTCTCTGCTTCTTCCTGCTCCTTAGGAATCTCCCCTATTTGGAGGAATCAGACGGTATGCTGCGCCCATGCTGGAGCCTGTGGCTCGATGGCAAGGACCAAAGGCATTTCCTCCGCCGTGAGAAGAGTTGCCTCCACGGCAAGGGCTTGACGCCCCGCCGGAGTCGGTTGTCCCATGGCAGGCTCGCTGTCCATGGCAACATCTTCACCGGTGGCTCTAGGGAGCTCGGTGGGGAAGTTCTTGCCGAGGTCGGACTTCCTTCGCTTGTTCTGCTTTGTTGATGGTTCAACGGATGGTTGGTTTAACCGAAGCATAAAAGTACCTAGTTCCACAGCTAGCTTGAGGGCAGCGTGCTTCGACAGGTAGTCGGCCATGTCATTCTCCACTCGGGGGACATGCTCTGCCTCTATACCATCAAAGCGCTCCTCCAGTTTCCTCACTTCATCCACGAAAGCATCCATCAACAGGCTTTGATAATCCTTGTTAACCTGCATGACGCAAGCTATGAATCACCCCTGACGATGAGCTTCTTGACCCCGAGGTCTGCCGCGATCCTGAGACCGGCAAACAATCCCTCATATTCGGCAGTGTTTTTCTTCGACATCTCCCCGGAAATGTGCATTTGGATCACGTACTTGAGGTGCTCTCCGGTGGGTGCGACAAGCAGCACACCAGCACCGGCGCCTTGTAGCGAAAAAGCCCCATCAAAGTACATAATCTAGTTGCAACTTGTTTCCCTGCCGGGGAGAGTGGTCTCCTCGATCTCTTCATCGGGTGTCGAGGTCCATTCAACAATGAACTCCACCAGGACTCTGCTCTGAATCGTTGAGGTGCTTTCGAACTTCAAACTAAAACTTGACAACTCCAAGGCCCATTCCACAATCCTCCCCGTTGCATCTGGGTTATGCAGTATCCGTTGCAATGGGAGGCGGGTGACAACAGTGATCTCGTGCGCTTGGAAATAATGACGCAGCTTCCTCGAGCCCATAACGAGGCCGAAGAGCAATTTTTGCACATCGGAGTACCTCGATCTAGGCCCCTGCAGGAGGGAGCTGACGAAGTAAACCGGGTGTTGCATCATCTTCTTTTTCTGCACCACTTCACTTTTGTCACACCATGATTTTCATGGCACAACACTTAAGATGATAAATCATGATAAAGTGTGGTTTGACAAAAACTTTTGCATTATTTGACTTTTTATTTGAGTTGGTTTTCTGTCACGCCCAATATGCGATACTATCCTAAAGAGACTCGAAGGTCCCACCAAGGATAGAACCGCATATTGATACACTTTGCAAGGTGGATATCATTACATCAACATTACATAATAGATAGGGATACATACAAAAGGCATACAATGCCACACGAATACAACATCATCTTACATAAGAGCAACATCCGACTACGGATGAAAACACAAACAGAAGCTCAAATGACATCCACCTTGCTAGCCCAGGCTGCCGACCTGGAACCTATCCCCTGATCAAAGAAGAAGCAGAAGAAGAACTCAACGCAAGAAAGCATCGCTCTCGCATCATGATCATCGCATAACCTGTACCTGCAACAGTTGTTGTAGTAATCTGTGAGCCACGAGGACTCAGCAATCCCATTACCATGGGTATCAAGACTAGCGAAGCTTAATGGGAAAGGAAGGGGTAAAGTGGTGAGGCTGCAGCAGCGACTAAGCATATATGGTGGCTAACATACGCAAATAAGAGCGAGAAAAGAGCAAGCGGAACGGTCGTGAAGCTAGCAATGATCAAGAAGTGATCCTGAACTCCTACTTACGTCAAACATCACCCAAAACCGTGTTCACTTCCCGGACTCTGCCGAAAAGAGACCATCACGGCTACACACACGGTTGATGCGTTTTAATTCGGATCTGGTGTCAAGTTATCTACAACCGGACATTAAGAAATTCCCATCTGCCTATAACCGCAGGCACGGCTTTCGAAAGATTATACCCTGCAGGGGTGTCCCAACTTAGCCCATGATAAGCTCTCACGATCAACGAAGGATATACCTTCTCCCAGGAAGACCCGATCAGACTCGGAATCCCGGTTTACAAGACATTTTGACAATGGTAAAACAAGACCAGCAAGACCGCCCGATGCGCCGACAATCCCAATAGGAGCTGCACATATCTTGTTCTCAGGGCAACACCGGATGAGCAATCCGTACAACTAAAACCAGACCTCAAGTTTCCCCGAGGGGGCGCTGCAAAGTGCTCTAGTTTGGACCAACACTTAGACAAGCATTGGCCCGGGGGGGATATAATAAAGATGACCCTTGGGTTAATTACTCCCAAGGGAAATGTAGGTGGTGGTGAGGCAAATGGTAAAACCAATGTTGGGCCTTGCTGGAGGAGTTTTATTCAAAGCGAACTGTCAAGGGGGTCCCATAAATCACCCGACCGCGTAAGAAACACAAAATCCAGGAACATAACACCGGTATGACGGAAACTAGGGCGGCAAGAGTGGAACAAAACACCAGGCATAAGGCCGAGCCTTCCACCCTTTACCAAATATATAGATGCATTAATAATATAAGAGATATTGTGATATCCCAACCAAAATCCTGTCCACCATGGAGAAATCTTCAACTTCACCTGCAACTAACAATGCTATAAGAGGGCTGAGCAAAGCGGTAACATAGCCAAGCAATGGTTTGCTAGGAATGGTTTCAAAGGTTAGAGGTTCATGGCAATTTGGGGAGGCTTGATAAACAGGTGATAGGTAGCGCAGCATAGCGATAGAACGAAGCAACTAGCATAGCAATGATAGTAGTGAGATCTAGGGTAGCGGTCATCTTGCCTGAAATCCAGCAAGGAAGAAGAACGAGTCCATGAAGAAGACGAAGCCACGAAGACGAACCAAGCGTAGACGAACGAATCCTCACGATCGCAATGAAACGGGAACTATCGAGAAGAAGCACACCGGAAAGAAGCAAGCAACATAGTAAACACACAGCATAATCATGGCATGATGCACAATCAAGTATGATGCATGTCCGGTTAAAGAGGCAAGGCATGGCAAAGTGCAACAAACAATACTACAAGTTAAGTGGAGATCAATATGCAACGAGTTGCATATTGACGAAACACCACATCAATTATTTAGTTCTCTCTCGGTTTTGTACCCAACAATATTAAATGTTATTAAACATGGAAAGGGGTGAAGCATATGAAAACTACCTATCTAGGCAAGTTTAAATGAGGCCGGAAACAACAAACAACAATTCTGGAAAATCCCCACATTCAAATTATGGATTTGGTACTGTTCTGCCCTAAACACAATTTTAGAGTTGTTAAACAGTAAAACAAAGTGGACCGTGTTAAACTAGGCATTTTTCCACCCCATTTACATATAAAGTTTATTAAAATCGGAGCTACGGTTAATTAGTTACGAAATAAATCATTTCAACATGGCATTATGCAAAATAAACACAAATAGCATGTTAAACATTTTTAACATAGATGAAACTGACATATTATTAATCTAGACAATTTTCTGAGCATTTTGCATATATAAAGTTTTTACATATGATGCATATTTTGTGAGTTATTAAATGCATGAACAACAGGGGGTTTTCTGCAAATCTGTAATCTCCTGGAAAAACCTAAATTCACAGATCAGAAAAAAAACAGAAGCAGGCCGAAACTGGCTGGCCCGCTAGTGTACAGGAGGGGGAAGCTGGAAGGGGCTTCTCACCCATGGGCCATGGCCCGGACAGAGGTGAGGAAGGCGGGCCGGAGGGGGGGCTTCTGGGCCTGGCGACGCGGAGGAGGTTGGGCCTTCCTGGCGCTGGCGACGCGGCCCAGGAGCGACGCGGTTGTGGCCTTGGCGCGGTCAACGGCAAGGAAGGGAGACCGGATCGGGGCGATGCAGGGCGCGGTGGAGGATCCGAGCGCAGCGGGACGACGGCGAGCGCGGAGGTCACGAATGGATGCGGGGGAGGGAGCTGAGGCCGGATCTGGTGATGGAGTCACCGGGGCGGCGAGGTCCAGCACGGCAGGGCGGCGGCGAGCGCTCCGGCATGCGATTTGGCAGCGGCTCCTTCAAAACAATGGCGGCGGCGCATGGCTTAGAGGAGAGCAAGGGAGCAGGGAGGAGAAGAGGAGGCGCGGGGCACTGCCTGGACGGGGACTCGGCGACCTGGTGGCGGCGACGAGGCTCGCCAGCAACGGAGAACTCCGGCGGGGCAGATCGGGATGCTCGGGGAGGAGCCAGGCGAGCGGACGGGCGCGGGAGGCTGGGGCGCCTCGGGCCCAGATGGGCTTCCCAGGGCCCGATCTGGGTTCCTGGCGGGCCGCGGCGGCGGAGCTGGATGGGGCGACGTGGCAGCGCCTGGTTGGCTGCGCGCGTCGCCGGCGGCGGGGTTGGACGATGGGGGTGCGACAAGTGGCGACGGGGTGCTGGCTGGGCACGGATTTCGAGGAGAGGAGGCGGGAGGCAGCTGGCTGATGATTGGGGGGCACGGATTTCGAGGAGAAGGGAGGAGAAGGCCAAAATGGCAAGGGGGGCTGCTATTTATAGAAAGAGGGGTTAGGATTGGGGGTTTGAGGCTATTTCGGAGTCGTTCGATCTCGATCGGGCCGTTCGGAATGGAGGGGGGTTAGGCTAACTAGTGGGCTGAGAAGAGGGGTTAGTGGGCTGAGAGAAGAGGAGAGAAAGAGAGGTGCGGCCCGGTGGCAGTTTCGGAGACCGAAACGTCTGACGATTAAACCGACTATATCGCGGTTATAAATATAATGGTTGGGCAATCAAACAGACACCGAATGCGACGAAACTTGACAGGCGGCCTGTCTACACTATAATAAGACCGCACGACAAGTTGCAACCCATTCCGAGAAAATTTTTATGCCACTTATAAAATAATATTTCGGAGGTGCCGCGGGCACGTGCGAGTGTGGTCGGGCTCAGAACGGACAATGGAGAGAACCGGCGGAACCTGAACGGATGCAAGTTTTGAAAAACATGCGGATGAAATGCAGATGATGACATGAGATGAGATGCATAACAAGAACAAAATGCAAAACAACAGACAAAAACCCAACCACGAAGGAAATATCATATAGCATCTCTGGAAAAGGCAAGAGTTGGAGTTACGAATATGGAAAGTTGCATCCGGAGTGTTACATTTTCTCTTTGTGTTTTCAAGTGCTCTTAAAAGTCAACATAGCTTCGCCTTCTATACTTCCTTTCCTTGATCCAAAACTTCTGCCCAATGATCATACCATGTGTATAGTACAATGTAGAATTTTCTTACAAAAACAATTTGGCCAAAAAGTATTTTCTAAATTTAGTTTTCCAAAAACCCCTGAATTGAGGTTCGCACTGCAAGTACTTGATTTGGGTTATGAAAAATCTTTCAAAGAGTATGTTTCATTCCTATTAGGTATAGGACTCCCAAAAACCACAAAAGTATAATTTTAAAAGTCATTTTGCTATTTTATTTAAAGCCTTTTTCTTTAGGCCAGAAATGGTCTTTAATAGGTTAAAATTGTTTTAATAATTTAAAAATATTTGTGAAGATTTAGGGAAACTCAATGGACATATATTGTCCATATATAAGAGTTTCAACACATGGTCATGTTCATAATATTGGTCAAACCCCTCAAAAACCCTTTCTGGATATTTCATGATTTTGAAATATTTACAAAGGAAATATTCTCTAAAAATTCCAAGAAAATTCTAGAATGTCACATATAACATGTTGCATGATCTTGCCAAGCCTCATGTCTTGGAGAACAACATAACATCAACAAATCTCCTCAAAACCATCCCTGACCATTTTGAAGTTTGAGCAACTCTACATTGCCAAACATGTCCAAATGTTCTCAAACTTGGTGCACGTGCTCCAATGGTCTAATTATGTATCTAGACCAAATGGCACAAGTTGGAGAAAATGATATCTTGATCAAAGTGCCTCAAAACCCTCTCTATCCAGAATCAAATTTGAACAACTTTACATTGTCAACTTTCTTATTTTGCTCTCAACCTTTGTGGGCATGCTCTAAATCCCAAATGATGGCACTGCACCAAGTGGTTCATCAGGGAGAATAGTTTTGCATGTCTAGATCTTGGAAAACTCATTTATGTTGATTTCTAGGGTTTACAAAAGTTGCATTGGAATCTTTGCCCAAATGGACTCAACCTTGGTGGAACATATTATTATCTCATGCCATTTGACCCTGTCAAGCCTCATGACAAGAGGAGTTCATCTTCTTGCCCAAACCAGAAACAAACACCTTCTGCCATTTTACTAAAACCCCTGTTTTGACCACTTTCCACTCTTCTCCATGACCTCAACTTTTTACCACACCCCCTCCTAGACCTCTTCTACCTACAGTAGCAATGGCTGCATCTCAGATCAATAATTGAGGGGTGAAACCACCTATTTTACCTCTCTGGACAGCCCTTGCACCCCTCTTCCTCACCTACCTCCTCACTCCAGTGGCCACCCAAGGCATCCAAGGATTTCCCCACATTCTTTGCTCCTCCCTAGAGCTACCAGACATGCTTGGCCATGCCCACTTTGCCAAAAAAATTGGCATGCCAGCCATTTGCACGCTCTGGACCAGGCTACAGTGCGCTCCCGCACTGTAGCCACCCCCTGCCAACCACCTCCTGCCACCTCGGGCCTCCCCAGCATGCCCGACGATGCGCCTCGACGTCTGCGACACGCCACACCTCTGTCCCCCTCCTCCTTCTCCCTCCTGCTGCCCTTGCTCGCACGCGCGCCGGCCGCCCGAAAGCTCCAATGAGCGGCCTCACACGCGCAAGCTCTCTGGCACCTCCCGCTCCTTCTCTCCCCCCTGGTCCTAGACCACCCCCAGGAAAGCCCCTAGCTCAAGGCCGAGCCCTCCCGCGGCCTCCAGCGACGGCTGCGAGCTCGACGGTGCACCGCCCACGGTGCACCGCACCCCTCCTATTTAAGGCCACCCGGACCCCGTTCACTCCATCCCTTGAGCTCTCTCGCCTCCTAGCGATCACCAGCAGAGCCCCAACTCCCCACCCCCTCTCTATGCTCGGCATCGAACCGAGCGCCGCCGCCTCGGGTCACCGGTGTTTGTGCGGTAAGAGCCTCCTCCACCGCTCCTTTCGCCTGATCTGGAACGACAGCGAGCCCCTGACTCCTCCCCCCTCCTTTTCCCCTTCGTTTGCAGCCGGAGTCAACCAGAACGACCACTGCCCAACGCACCTCCCCCATGCTTCCTCTTCGCCGGCGAACCAGGCAACTCCGGCGATGCCCACCACCACCACCTGAATGGCGACTCCACGCTGAGTCCAACGGTGCCATCATCCCTGCTTCGCTGCCGGTGAGCATGCCGGCCCTCTGGTCGCGATGTCAGAGATGACAGGCGGGCCCCGCGTGTCATCCTTTCCTCTCTCTCGCCCCCCCTCTCTCCCACTCGCAGCTGGGCCCCGCCCGTCAGGTTCAAACCTGGCGCGTGCGCGCCGCTCGGCTTGCCTGGGCCGAATCGCCTCTGGGCCTGTGCGCTGCGGCTGTTTTGGCCCAATTGCACAGTGGCCTTTTTCCTTTTCTTTTTCTGTAACTTTTCCAAAAATTCCACAGAATTAAATATTCATCCAAATGCAATAATTCCAACTCCCATATTTTTCTAAAAATCCCACCTATTTAATGGTGTAACTTTCATAAATATCCATCAAACTTTTCTGCACTGTTCAAATTTAGATTCAAATTTGAGCATTTACATTCCCCTCTGAAAATCCATTTGTCCTATTCCACAACTCCAAATCCATAACTAGTAATTTTCCCCTTCTTAGATTTCCCCCTAGTATTTATCAAAAATAAGTTGAAATTTTTCTGAGCACTTCGGTTTTTCTGTTTTACTATTGCCTTATTTTCTCGTTATTTTCTTGAGACGATTAGATCCCGTATTAGACGAAGTTGCTGAAGAAGAAGAAGGAGAAGGATTTGAAGAACTTGAGGACCAAGCCAAACAAGGCAAGCAGCCCTTTGACCATGACACCCCTCTTGTTCATCGGTACCCTTCTTCCGATTGCATGGTGATAAAATATGACGGTGGTAAATTTGTTGTGAACCACCCCATGATGCATACCCCTACTCATGACCTTACCTTATTCATGATTGCATTGTCAAGAGACTAGTTGATGCATGTGTACCATGAACTCTTCATGGTTACATTCTTTCGAAAACCCCATCGGGTGCCCCTAATGCCCTTGGGAGATGTTGAACTAAGGTCACCACTTGAGGAAGAAGTGGTGTACCAAAGAGAGCTTTTGGTGTGTGTGTGTGTAAAATGATGGATTAGATTTATGTGTGATTACCGTCCCAACCAAACATGTGCAACCACTCTACCCCTTTATGGGATGCGGCATTATTGATTACTTAGGCTGATACTAGCATGGTGCCCACATTACTAGTGACGGGGGTGACTTGAGGTCACTCTCGGGACGTGGTCGTGCTTGGATAGGCGGCCATGACTGTTTTCACAGGGCACCGAACACACCGTTGGTCCCTTCATGTATGCGTAATAATGTGAAATGGGAAGAGTCCCATGATCTTTTGCTTATACACGACGGTCGTGTATCAACGAGTGGACCCTATGTTAGTGTCGTCTAGAGAAAGGTAATGATCGGGTGCTTCCCCTGAGTACTTGAGGTACTGTGGGATTGTGGATGACACGAAAGCTTCCCGGATCTTGTGGGTAAAGTGGGCAACCTCTACAGAGTGTCAAACTATTCGAATAGTCATGTCCACGGTCAAGGACAGTTGGGAGGTGCTACTTAAACTATGTCCAGAAATTTTACAATCTCGGTGCATCTGTGTGTGGAAGAGAACTATTTTTTTCAAGGTGGTGACTTGACATGTTGAATGAAATGGCAATTATCCAAACCCTATTTATGTTGATATCTGTAACCTATTCTCAAGGTTTCCCATGTTCATTGATGCATATCTCACAAGTTGATAGGACATCTCAACTAGCTTGAAGCTAGGTTGCTTACTTGTTGTACAGTTGCATTGTTACTTTGAACCAAATCATGGGTTGCTTGCGAGTACATTCAAAGTACTCATTGGCTTGCCACTGGTTATTTAATTGGCTAGGCATGGAAGAGCAGGAGTTCAAAGAAGAGTTCTTTGGAGACGAACATGCGAACTAGGACGTTTCCCAGTCAGAATGCCTGTAGGGTTAAGGCAGATGGCATGGGTTCTACTTATCGACGAAGATTTCCGCTGCTTAAGTTTATTTGGTATTCGGCCCCTATGGCTTTATCTATGTAAGACTTGACCAGAATGGTCATAATTTGTGTAAGACGGTATGTATGGATCTAAGACTCTTGTTATTCAGCTTCTGTGTGTTCAGTGAGCATTGATCTCTGGGATCACTGTACACGTGCATTTGGTGACGACGACTTATGAGTTGGGGTCCCCACAGAGCTGGTATCAGAGCCATCCTGACTGTAGGAAGCCTTAGTTAGCATGGTCGTTAGTTAGGATAAAACAAATCATCAAACCCACCTATACCTTGCCTTTTTTCTGAGATTTCCCAAAACTGAGGGATATTTTCAGTATTGACCCCTCCTATTCAACTTTTGTAGATGGCTGTCGCCCCCTTTAGACTCCTTACGACAAGATTTCCATCACTCCTAAGAGATTGCCTCCAACAATGCCACTATCCCTTGCTGCCCATATACACCCTGCATGAACTAGAAAATGATGTGTTCGAGAAGGAGTTCTACGCCAAGGTTTTTGTGCCTGCCAAGACCTCACCTCAGGGGTGGTTCTTCGTTGGACCACCTATGCCAACAAGAGACCTAGCCATTCAGCAAGTGGCATACGAAGCACTCCTCCGTCTTCGAGACCTCCTTCTAGAAATGAAAGAAGAACATGCCACCCGCTACCTGCCTGGCAAGAGCGGATTTGGAGCTCCGACTCAAGTGATGATTTCCCCAGAAGACGAGGATCCAACCCTCAAGTACCAGATCAGTTTCGTCAACGCAGGAGACTACCTTCTACGCCACCTTACCGAAGCATTTCTCAAGGCTCGCCAAGATCTCCCTTCACTTCTACACATCCACTGCCTCAAGAAGAAGAAGGTAGTCGATCAAGAACAGCAAATCACTGCCCTAGAAGCCCACATTTTTAACCAGGAGCAGCAAATCAAGGGACTTCAGAAAGCTCGCAAGCAAACCCCATGCAAAAGGCATAGGAATGGATTTCCATATCCACCTCATAGAGGATCATCGTCAGGCCCCCGACGACAATACCCAAGACTGAATAGCAACCCTTTTGCTTCTGTCACATGTCACGGGCCTGGTGAACTCGGTCATATTAATAGGATGTGTCCCAACAAGCAGTCGACTGTCGCATGTCCATTGGCACCCAGGAGAACCTAGAAGCTGAAGACCGAACGCCTTTCTCTCAAAGTGACGAAGCAAGCACGACTACTGAATCCAAGGACCCCTAGGGTAGGATGAGTCGTGTACCCCCTATGAGAAGTCGAGTCCATATGATGGTTCAAATGAAACCATGTTGAGTGTTGCTTGTTCTTATCTTTTTGTGTTTTGATATAAGTTGCACTTTTGCCTTAGGCATCATGTATGCGACTATATCACCTATCTTATCTTAATGAAATTGTGTGAGGCCTTTTTGGCACCTGTTTGTTCGCACCTGCACTAGAGAACCCCCTTTAAGCATCCCCCCCATCTATGATGCTTTTCCCTCTCATCCTTCTCTCCTCAACTGAAGACCGGCAAGACAAGGTACACCAAGGATTCTACTTCGGCGACCAACTAGCACGGGATATTTTTGCTGCAACCTCCTCGACCTAGAGTAGCCCAGTAGAGTTATGTTTACCTCTCAAGATTAGAAACGCATCCTGTCGGTGTCAAAACCGGCGGATCTTGGGTAGGGGGTCCTGATCTGTGCGTCAAGGCTGATGGTAACAGGAAGCAAGGGACACAGATGTTTACCCAGGTTCGGGCCCTCTCGATGGAGGTAAAACCCTACTTCTTGCTTGATTAATATTGATGATATGGGTAGTACAAGAGTAGATCTACCATGAAATTGTAGAGGCTAAACCCTAAGAGCTAGCCTACGATGGTATGATTGTAATTATGATCGTCCTTCTCAGGACCAACCTCTCCGGTTTATATAGACAACGGAGAGGGCTAGGGTTTACATGGAGTCGGTTACAAGGAAGGAAACATAATATCCGGATTGCCAAGCTTGCCTTCCATGCCTAGTAAAGTCCCATCTGGACACGGGCCGAAGTCTTGAGTCTTGTATCTTCACGCTTCAATAGTCCAGACATTTGTCACATCCCTAGCTTCTGGTAATGCTCTAGGCTAGCTTCATGTGTGCATCATGTCTATATTCCGAAAGTTGAAATGAGGAAATTGAAAGCCTCGGAAATCATTTTAATAAAGGGGCAAGAAACCCTAAAATTGCAATCAGTAAATCCAAAATGCCCTAGAAATAGCTCTGACAATTTTGGCAAGAGTTATAAATCAAACCAAAATTTTGGGACATTTCTAAGGAATTATTTGGGCTCTGATTTTAAATCAATATTTTATTTGAATTTGGAATTATATTCATAATATATAATGAATATATTTTCAAATGCCCTGAGATATTTTATGTTTATGAGGAGTAGACCTTAAGTGACATAAAATTATCCAGGGGAGTTTTGGCACTGTTTTCAAATTTGTTTGAATTTGAATTCAGTGGCAATTAAATAGAAAACAGAATAGATATATATAAAAAAAGAGAGAAGCCCAGCCACTTACCTGGTGCCCACTTACCTGGCCCAGCTCCTCCAGCCGGCCCAGCCCCTCCAGCCGGCCCAGCCCACCGCCGCCTCCCTCCCCTGTCATCTTCCTCCCTGCCAGGAGGACGGGCACGCGCCCGGCGCGCGCGGCTACGCGCCCCGGCCACCTCCTCCCTGCCTGGCTGCCTCCTCCTCCCCCCTGGACGTCTCCCGAGCGCCACGCAGCCCCTGGCTCTCTCTCACTCTCTCCCTCGCCTCATCCTCTCCTCTGCTCTCTCTCCCTCTCTGCCCGAGCGGAGCTCGTCGCCACCGACGCCGTTCGTCGCGGCCACAGCCACCCCCTCGCTCCCTCCTCGCATTCCTGAGCTCCGTCCCGACCCCATGGAGCTGCACACCGACGCACGCGACCAGAGGAGGCCCCAGTCGACCGGAGCGTCGTCGTCTTCATCTCCGGTGCCCGGAGATCGCCGCCGTAAATTCGCGTCGTCCAGAGCTTCCCCGACCTCGTCGTCGACTCTGCTAGTCCCTACGTGATCTCCTCTCCATTTCCCCCATGTGCCCTTCCTTTAGCGCGTCCTCTAGCACCGATTTCCGCCATGGCCGAAGCTCACCTCCGCCGAGCTCGCCCCCGGCGTAGCTCCGGTGACCATTTGGTCACCCCGGCGAGCCATGCGCGTTCGTAGTTTCCCGTAGAGCATGCCTAGCGCAAAAACTAGCCAGCTTGCTCTCTGCAGCACCAAACCTGTGGTCGCCCGAACTCCGGCGGCCACCTAGGTCGTCGCCGGCGCCGATTCCGGCCGCCCCGACCCCAACCGACTCCACAGGAAGACGCGGCGCTCTTCCAGCTATCCGTAGAGCCCCTCCTCCGTCCGTTTGGTCGCCGGAGCAAGAAACCCGAAGGCCTCCACCGCCTCGGCCTCGCCGGCGACTCAACGCCGGCGGGACTGACTCGTTTGACCAGGGGTTTGACCTCCCCTGGGTCCATGACAGGTGGACCCCGCCATCAGGTGATTAGCTTACGCTAATCACCACCTAATCTAACCCCCCTGACACTGACATGTGGGCCCTAGTGCCCCTAACCTTTAATTAAACTAAACTAAACCCCCTGTTTGAACCATATGACTGACGTGTGGACCCCACACGTCAGGTTTGACCCTAGCCAGCGCCCGTTGACTTGCTGACGTCACCGTGAAGTAATGCTGACGTAGTAATAGGTTTTCTGGATTTATTTTTATTCAGAAAATCCCAGAAAATTGTATAAACTTCTAAAAATCATAGAAATTCAACCGTAACTCCAAATTAAATAATTTATATATGAAAAATTATCAGAAAAATTCAAGGAATCCATCTGTACCATTTTCATGCATGTTAGAACAACTTATAGCTGCTGTTTAGCACAAATCAATTAAATGGCATTTGAATAATCACATATGGAGTTTGAATTTGAATCTTGTATTCAAACCAACTTCATTTAATCTGTTGCTAGTTGCATTAGCTCAAAACACATTCATATTGCCATGTCATGAGCATGCATCATATTGTGCATTGCATTGATTGTATTTCTTCTTTGTTGTCGGTATCTGTTCCCTCCCGGTAGACGATGTTCCGACGATGTGACCGTTGACACTGATGAAGACTCAATGTTATCTTCAGAAGTGCCAGGCAAGCAAAACCCCCTTGTTCATTCCGATACAAACCCACTCTCTCGCTCCTGCTCTCTTTTACTGCATTAGGACAACAACGATTCATCTGTTACCTGCTGCGGTAGCTGAACCCCTTTATCCTCTGCATGACCTGTCATTCCACAGTAAATAGATGAAACCCACTAGCATGAGTAGGAGTTGTTTGAGCCCTGTTGTGCCTACTCATTCTTGCTTGTTTGTCATGCCTGCTACTGCTTAGAGTTGTGTCAGGTCTGATTCATCGGGAATGAATCAGAGGTGTGTGAACATGTCCTACCATTGAGAGCTAAGTGTGTGAACACGATTTGGTAAAGGTAGCGGTGAGAGGCCATGTAGGAGTACATGGTGGGTTGTCTCATTGAAGCCGTCCTTAGGAACTGAGTTCTGTGTTTGTGATCCATGACTTAGCTACTACCATACATTGGGCCCTGAAATATGACCCCGCTCGACTTCTTAATCACCCTTGTCCTCTGTCCAGGAGTTGCAAGTAGTTTCTGGTGTTTGTAGTATGCTGGAGGCCGTGGGCAGCGCTGACCGGAGGGGTGGGCTGTGATGCGGTAGGCACGTGGCCGGGTATACCGGGCGCCCGTTTGGTGTCACGGAACCCTGTTCACATCGTTTGGGGCTGTGAGCGAAACTCCGGCCGGATCTCCTCATGGATGGAACCCGAATAGGCGATAAACCTGGACTAGAGACTTGAGTGTTTAGGTAGGTCGTGGTCTACACCCACGTCGGCTTTCGCTTGAAGTCTGCCGAGCACATGTCGTGTGTAGACGCTAAGTGGTGGAAACATGTATGAAGAAGTACACCCCTGCAGGGTTATTATCATCTATTCGAATAGCCGTGTCCGCGGTAAAGGACTTCTGGGTTGCTTATATCAGTTCATAGACAAGTGAAAGTGGATACTCTAAAATACGCAAGATAAGTGTGAGTGCTATGGATGGCGTTCTCGTAGGGAGACGGGAGCGGATCCATAGTGGTGTATTGATATGGTGAATATGTGGACTCGTGTGCGCCACCTCAAAAGAGTTACTTGCAGTCGTAGTTCAGGATAGCCACCGAGTCAAAGCTGGCTTGCTGCAGTTAAACCCCACCATCCCCTTTGTTGATAATGATGCATATGTAGTTAGTTCTGATGTAAGTCTTGCTGGGTACATTTGTACTCACGTTGCTTAATTTATGTTTTTGCAGAGAGACTTCGGTCTCGCTAGTAGTTCCGCGTGGACTTCGACATTTAGCTTGTTACCTCAGCTACGATCTTGTGCCCTCGGCAGGATCCGGTAGATAGTCAGGCTTCTCAGCCTTTTTCATTTATAGATGTCTGTACTCAGACATGATAGCTTCCGCTTGTGTTTTGATTTGTATGCTCTGAATGTTGGGTCATGAGACCCATGTTTGTAATATCTCGCTCCTCGGAGCCTATTGAATAAACTACTTGAGTCGTAGAGTCATTTTGTGATGCCATGTTGTATTGCACATATCGAGCATATTGTGTGTATGTTATTGAAATGCTTGGTATGTGTGGGATCTGACTATCTAGTTGTTTATCTTTAGTAGCCTCTCTTACTGGGAAATGTCTCCTAGTGTTTCCACCGAGCCATGGTAGCTTGCTACTGCTCTGGAACACTTAGGCTGGCCGGCATGTGTCCTTCTTCGTTCCTGTGTCTGTCCCTTGGGGGAAATGTCACGCGATGAATACTGGAGTCCTGTTAGCCTGCTACAGCCAGGTTCACCGGAGTCCTGCTAGCCCAGTGCTACAGCCTGGATTCACTCGCTGATGACCGACACGTTCGATGCTGGGTCATGGATTCCTGTCCCTGTAAGTTTGTGCCACTTTGGGTTTACGACTAGCCATGTCAGCCCGGGCTCCTTATCAGATGGATGCTAGCGACACTGTCATATACGTGTGCCAAAAGGCGCAAACGGTCCCGGGTAAAGGTAAGGCGACACCCGTGGGAATACCGTGCGTGAGGCCGCAAAGTGATCTGAGGTGTTACATGCTAGATCGATGTGGCATTGAGTCGGGGTCTTGACAACATTGCACACAGTCCGGCTGTCCGGATACCCCCTTATCCAGGACTCCCTCAGTAGCCCCTGAACCAGGCTTCAATGACGATGAGTTTGGCGCGAAGTATTGTCTTCGGCATTGCAAGGCGGGTTCCTTCTCCGAGTACTCCAAAGTACCTGTTACGATGAATAGTGTCCGGCCTCCAATCAATGTTGTGCTCCTCGGCTTCAGCGCCTCAGTAATGACCATCTCCACGTGTCGAGCGAATGTGAGGAGTCGAGGCATTTTTGCATTTGCCACCCATGATCCTCCGGGCCAACCATCTATTTGAAGGGACAGGGATTCTTAGATCCAAACCCCACTCTCCTCCCTTGAGCTAGCATCCTAGAGCGCTCCGTGAAAAACCATTCCAACATGGCCGACCGTCGCAGCTCTCCTTCTTGCCCTCCTCGCTCTAAGTCGGGGGATTGGGGAGAGTGCTCAGTTCCTCACAGTCGTTTGGTAAAGTTACAAACCCAAGGGCTTCTCCCACCGGTGTTCATGGTCCCCGTCCGGGCTAGAATAGCCACTTATGACGGAGGGGAACAAGCTGAAGGATCTCCTAACCCATCTCCAGGGGAGCGGATATGCCTCATCCCGCATTTGCTGAGGGGCGTCGGGTTTCCTATCCACCTGTTTCTTTGCAGGCTCCTGGAGTTCTACGGCCTCCAGTTACACAACCTTACCCCTGCCTCTATTCTGCACATAGCGGGGTATGTCGCCCTTTGCGAGCTGTTTTTAGGCTGTGAACCACACTTCGGATTATGGAGGAAGTTGTTGTGCCTCGTCCCCCGCCCCAGGAGAGTCCTTATGTCAAGTGGGCAGGGCCGAAGTATGGCGCATCGCCGAGACCGGATACCTGTCCGGCACTCCTGAGAAGGCACCAGAAAATTGGCCTTCCGAGTGGTTCTATATAAATGACGTTCCCCTTCTGGATCCAGTCCGGATAGGTCTCCCCAAGTTCAGTAACGCCCCGCCGAGGGCGCGCTTAAGCTGGCGCCCCCGGGGCCCTCAAGAAGAGGACACAAGGGAAATATACCTTCTGATGAACAAGATAAAGTTGCTGGGCAAATCCGGACTGACGATAGTTGAGGTCATGGCGATATGCATAAAGAAGGGAGTGCAACCGCTCCAATATCGGCGGAAGCCCATGTGGCATTTCAACGGGGAAGACGACGCCACACGCTACGGCCGTAAGGGTCCGGACTCCGCTGCCGCTTTGGCAAGGATATTGTCCGATTTGTACAAAGGGGAAGAGGAGGAATTCCTTCGCATAAAAACGTGGGACGGATTCTCCATGTACAACCCCCCAGAGTGGGTAAGTTGCCATTCTTTTCCCTGCTTCACTTACTCCAGCGTTCTTCTGCTAACATTACTTGCAACAATGCTTCTGAGCAGGAACTGAGGAGGGCCGTAGAAGGAATCTTCAGCCCCTCCCCGCAAGCAGAGGACCCTGGTAGGTCCCAAGATCCGGGACTGAAAGCAGATCCGGACATTACTGTGGAGCTTGTCAACGGGGTACTTTATCAAGCGAGCTGGGATGGTGCCCTAGTGGCCATTACGGCCGACAGCCCTGGACTACTCCCCGCGTCGTGTGTAAGCCGAGCTAAAAAACCCTATACTCCGAAGAGGACTCCCCCCAGGTATCATAATTTATCCTTGAGGTGTCGTTCTATTTGCAGGAACGACTGCCGGAGCGAGGGGCCGAGCCCCTAGGGACTCATCAACCACGGGCGTCCGGATCGGGCAGGCTCAAGAGGAAGGTGGTGAGGGCTGACACACCGCTAGAGAGGTAAAGTAATAACCTATCCTGCAATTATAGAATTTGAAATATGACAGCGCCCCATGTGTCTGGCAGGAAGAGGAATAACCTGTCACACCCTAGCTAGTCATGCATTAGAGTGTTGCATCATGTTTACTCTTTCATCAGAAACTTGAAATGGGGATGACAGAACCCCCAGTCCCCTCTGAAACTAACTAGGGTTACTAAAATAATTTTTCAATGAACCTGAAATGCCCTTCTAAAATGCCCATCATTTTTGTCTTGGTTCAGAACCTCTGCCAAAAGTGGTGCACATTTTCCTAGGCCATCCTAAGGTTTTTGAATTAAATCATAGATATTTGAATTTGGGCATTTAAAATAATATAAAATATTTAAATGCTCAAATATCTCCAAACTAAAATGTTTCATGTTGGAAATAATCCAACTATGGACCAGGAGTAGTTTGGTGATTTTTGGAGTTGCCTAGGTATTTTATTTAATTCAACAAAGTTGCAGATATATTAAATAAAAACAGAAAACAGAAAATAAAGAAAGGGGAAGACTTACCTGTGCGGCCCAGCCCAGCCGGCCCAGCACTGTGCTGGCCCGTGCCAGCCAGCTGCTTCCCCTCGCCAGAGCAGGCAGGGAGGTGAGCATGGCGCGCCCGAGCTCGCCACGCACCACCCAGCCTCTCTGCATCGCCCTGGTCGCCGTTGCGCCGCGTGGATCGTCTTCTGGTCGTCGCCCCGACCTCGCCGACACTCTCTCACTCTCCCCCGGCTCTCCCTCGCTCTCTCTCTCTCACGGCCGAAGCTCACCGTCGCCGCCGTTCGCCTTAGCCACTGCCTCCGACCACCCCTCGCTCCCCCGATTAGCTCAGGAGCTCCGCCTCGACTCCCTCTTCCTCCCCACCGCTCCACGAGTCCCCGGAAGCCCTGCATCGCCGCCACGTCGCCGTTCCCCTCTTCGGGCTCCGATCACCGTCGCCGACGAATTCGCCATCTCCAGCGCGTCCCCGAGCCCGTTTCGACGCCCACTGCAACCGCGGTGAGCTACGCCACCGTTTCCCCCTTCTTCCCTGCTCTCTCCCGACCCCTAGGCCCTAGCCCCACCGCGGCCGAAAGCTTCACGCCGCCGGCGATGTCGCCGTCGTGGCCACGGTCGCCGTAGCGCCCAACCGAGCTCACCATCGTGCTCCACATCTCACTAGGAGCACGTAGCACGCTCCAACACCCCCCTAACGCCCTGCAACACCGTTCCCGTGCACGACCGAACCCCGGCGGCCGCAACCGAGCTCGCCGCCGTCGACTCCGGCCACCCCGACCCCAACGGACTCCGCCAAGAGCCGCGGGTCGTCCTCAGCTTCACTCCGGTGGCCTCCGCGGTTCATTTGGTGGCCGAAACGACCAAAACCACTATCGCCGCCGCACTGTTGGTCGCCGCCGGCCAGAACTCCGGCGAGCTGACGTGGCCTAGTTAATTAGCCACTAACCCACCACCTACTGACGCTGACAAGTGGGCCCCAGGGCTTAGTCAAAGCTAACCAGCCCGGGTCAACACGGGATTAGCCCCTGTGTCACTGACGTGTGGACCCCACACGTCAGGTTTGACCCGAGCCAGCCCTGTTGACCTGCTGATGTCACTGTGACGTCAGGCTGACGCAGTAAATGATATTTCTGGATTTAAATTAAATCAGGAAATTCCAGAATATTAATTAAACTTCAAAAATTCATAACTTTTATTCTGTAACTCCAAATTGGACAAATTATATATGAAAAATGATCAGAAAAATCCAATCTATCCATCTGTACTATTTTCATGCATGATCAAACAAGTTAAGTTGATGTTTTAATCAGAACAAGGAAAGGCACTTTAAAAGGCCATATTGGAATTTGGAATTTGAATCTTTGATTCAAATTTGCTCAAACACTTCTGGCTTTAGTTGCATTAGCCCAACACACTCATACTGCCATGTTTCATGCATGCATCATATTGTTGCACATTGTTTGGTGATGCCTGTGTATCGTTATCCTTTGCGACAGGATCTGTCCCCGAGGAGTACCGTGATTACCCTAACGAAGAATCTTATCCGAACATCGAACCATCAGGCAAGCAACCAACCCTTTGATCATATCGATACAATCCCATGTTCTCGCTCCTGCTCTCTTTTACTGCATTAAGACAACGCGATTCAAACTGCTGTGTGCTACGGTAGTTGAACCCATTTCCTCTGCATGACCTGTCATTGCCACAGTAACTAGATGAAACCCACTAGCATGTGTAGGAGTTGATTGAGCCATATGTATGTGTTGTTCCTACCTTGCTATGCCTGCTATGCTTAGAGTCGTGTCAGGTCTGGTTCATCTGGGTGATGGGCTAGAGTGAAATGATTATGTCGGTAATGAGAGTGGTGTGGTGAACACGATTTGGTAAAGGTATCGATGAGAGGCCATGTAGGAGTACATGGTGGGTTGTTTCATTGAAGCCGACCTTAAGCACTGAGATCTGTATGTGTGATTTAAGAATCAGCTACTACCATGCATTGGGCCCGAAACCAATGGACCCTCTGGACTTCTTATTCACCCTAGTTCTCCGTCCAGGAGTTGCAAGTAGTTTCTGGTGTTTGTAGCCTACTGGAGGCCGTGGACAGCGCTGACCGTAGGGGTGGGCTGTGATGCGGTAGGTACGTGGCCGGGTGTACCGAATACCCGTTAGGTATCTCGGGAACCCTGTTCACATCGTTCGGGGCCGTATGGGAAACCTCGGCCGGACTCCCTGCGGATGGAACCTGAATAGGCGATAAACCTGGACTGGAGGCTTAGGTGATTAGGTAGGTCGTGGCCGACACCCACGTTGGGCTTCCGCTTGAAGGTTGCCGAGTACATGTCGTGTAAACGACGATAAGTGGTGAGAGCGTGTATGAAGAAGTACACCCCTGCAGGGTTATCATGATCTATTTGAATAGCCGCGTCCGCGGTAAAGGACTACTTGGTTGCCTATACAGTTCATAGACAAGTAAATGGAAACTACTAAAAGCCTCAAGATAAGTGTGAGTGCCGAGGATGGCTCTTCCGTAGGAAGACGGAGGTGGATCCTCGGTAGTGTATTGAAGTGGTGAGTAGTGGACTCGTGTGCGCAAAACATTTCAAGTTGGAGTATCGTAGGATAGTCTAGCCATGAGTCAAAGCTGGCTTGCTGCAATAACTCCACCAACCCTTCTTGATACTATGCATGTATGTAGGATCTGATGTAAGTCTTGCTGAGTACCTTTGTACTCATGTTGCTATAATCTACATTTTTTACAGAAGACGCTGCAACCCCTTCTGATGGGTTCTATGTAGACGTTGACATCAACGAGTAGGCTAAAGACCCAGGTGGTGACCCTGAGCTTGTGATGGACCACGTAGTATAGCTAGGCTTTCCAAGCCTCTTTTATTTTACTAGTTGTCTGTACCAAGACAAAGTACTTCCGCTGTTGGCTTGTATGACTGTGTGATTTGTATGTTGGGTCGTGAGACCCGTACCTGTGTGTATGATATGTATGGCTCCCTGAGCCTTAAATAAAGTACTTGTGTCATAGAGTCATGTTGTGATGCTTCGTTGTATTTGCACATATCGAGCATATTGTGTGTATGATTGAAATGCTTGGTATGTGTGGGATCTGACTATCTAGTTGTTTATCTTTAGTAGCCTCTCTTACCGGGAAATGTCTCCTAGTGTTACCGCTGAGCCATGGTAGCTTGCTACTGCTCTGGAACACATAGGCTGGCCGGCATGTGTCCTTCTTCGTTCCTGTGTCTGTCCCTTCGGGGAAATGTCACGCTTTGAGTACCGGAGTCCTGTTAGCCCGCTACAGCCCGGTTTACCGGAGTCCTGCTAGCCCAGTGCTACAGCCCGGACCCACTTGCTGATGACCGACACGTTCGAAGCTGGGTCATGGATGCCTGTCCCTGTAAGTCTGTGCCACTTTTGGTTTACGACTAGTCATGTCAGCCCGGGCTCTTTATCATATGGATGCTAGCGACACTATCATATACGTGAGCCAAAAGGCGCAAACGGTCCCGGGAAAAGGTAAGACGACACCCGTGGGGATACCGTGCGTGAGGCCGCAAAGTGATATGAGGTGTTACCAGCTAGATCGATGTGACATCGAGTCGGGGTCCTGACAGCGTTGGCATCAGAGCCGGACTGCCTGTAGGTTCTCCAAGCCAAACTGGTCGATGTTGAGTCTAGAAATTCTTTAGTTATATGTAGGGGAATTGTTTGTGGGTTGGAACGTAAGGCTCTTTTTACTCCTTATACCTTATGACTTTCTGATCTGAGTCAGTCCATTCTTCCACCGGGGGTTAAGGAATTAGGATCTGTTCTCTCTATCAGGATCACGTGTTACTAATCAGTAGTACCTTATAAGTTTGATGGTTACAAGCCTAGTTCAGTTCTACTACCACATTGTGTTGCCAACATGGTTTCAGAACTTTGATATGATGATGTTGAGTGTGTACGAAATCCTTTGTCAAATGTCTCAAAATCCTTTTTGAGCATTTACAGCTGTTATGCTGTCGAAATTTTGCTAGAAATTCTAATGCCTTTGCATTATGATTATGCTTTCAGATGGCCACTCGCGACCTCAATCAAGTGGTTCGCCTGACTCGATGCCTAGATGTACCCGGCCATACTGCTAAGTTGGTCAGGGTAATGACTGAGGCTGGATACCGCTGGTATCCTGAGTACACGGTCGAAGAGCAATTCCGGGACTTCAATCAAAGCCAGTATCTCTGCACTGTCAGGATATTTCCATCTTATCCTGGATCCACTGAGCCTCTTCACTGCTCCTATGGACTCGGGGTTACTATTGAGATGGCTGTGCAGGATGCCGCCTACTCCATGATGACCATTATGCGAGTCAGATCTGGTTTATTTCGGGACTCTGATTTCCGGTATATGCCAGGATCACTTCCGGGAGCACAAGGATATCTCCAAGCTATTTATGCTGATTCCACTCAGGAGGATTCACGAACTCGCACCACTGCTGAGATGCTCGAGGTTAAGGATCGTGAAAATCGGGCCTTAAGGTTAGAGCTCTTCAATACCCGTGCTGACCACTGGGCCACTTTGACTCGGTTCGCACCGGCGGTGCAAGCTGGATTCTCAGATATGCGCGATCTCTATCCTGTGAGATCTGCTCTGCCTGACGTGATGGTTTGGCGTGATGTAGGAGGCATCACCCCACCTCGCGGTCCCCGCAGGCCACCGTTTGTTGGTCCAAGGCCTCATCCTAGCCCCTATGGTCCACAAGCTCCGCGAGATCATCTGTTTCCGGATGAACATGTTGAGCTTCCAGGCTATGGAGGTGACTTTTATGAGGACTACTACGGATCGGTCTGAGTTAGGGGTAGTATCCCTAGTTTGCACTAGCTGTGTCATCTATCGTTCCGCGTGACTCGTGGGATATGACCTAGTTTGTACTCTTTCCGGAGTTGTAGAAAAATAATGTATAGGAGTTTGGAATGCCTCCGATGAGATGTAATCCCTTTTCACCGTAATAGTACTTCGTTTGGTCTTGTACTAAACCTTGTATGGTGTGTATGACGATGGAATAAAAGAAGCAGTTTCTGTATCTACCATGTCATACGGATGATCATCTTGCATTCCGAGTTATTCCTCACATTATGTATTCCTATGTCGGAATTTTATCATTCTGACTAAATCTTTGTCTTGTTTACCTAGGATGGTCAACACGCGCGCCAACCCTGCTTCTCAAGAGCAGGCCGAAGGCAGTGAAGCCAGGAATGAAAATCTGCCTCATCCTCCTTCACTAGCCGAGGTGATGATGGAAGCTGAGAGAAACAAGCGGGAGACAAACCGTTTGTTGGAGCGTATTGAACAGAATACAGCACACCATCAGAGGGCTAACGTGGTGTCACTTAGTGATTTTATCAAATTGCATCCACCCACGTTCCACCACTCCGTCGAGCCTCTCGACGCTGATGACTGGCTTCGCAGTATTTCTCACAAGCTGCGTTCCGCGCTGGTAGCGGAGGCTGACAAGGTCACCTTTGCCGCATATCATCTTGAAGGCCCCGCCAGTCTATGGTGGGAGAATTATGGAGCTATGCGCCCAGCG
>NC_057804.1:361932807-361981742 GCF_018294505.1 Triticum aestivum
ATCATGTTTACTCTTTCAGCAGAAACCTGAAATGGGGATGACAGAACCCCCAGTCCCCTCTGAAACCAACTAGGGTTTACTAAAATAATTTTCAATGAACCTGAAATGCCCTTCTAAAATGCCCATCATTTTTGTCTTGGTTCAGAACCTCTGCAAAAGTGGTGCACATTTTCCTAGGCCATCCTAGGGTTTTTGAATTAAATCATAACTATTTGAATTTGGGCATTTAAAATTATATAAAATATTTAAATGCTCAAATATCTCCAAACTAAAATGTTTCATGTTGGAAATAATCCAACTATGGACCAGGAGTAGTTTGGTGATTTTTGGAGTTGTCTAGGTATTTTATTTAATTCAACAAAGTTGCAGATATATTAAATAAAAACAGAAAACAGAAAAGAAAGGGGGAAAAACCTACCTGGGCTCCTCCACTGTGCGGCCCAGCCAGCTGGCTGGCCCAGCCAGCCCAGCCCACCTCCCTCCTCTGTCGTCTTCGTCCAGACAGAGGGAGGGGAGTGTGGCCGGCGCGCGCGCGCGCGCCACCGCGCCACGCCACCTGCTCGCCTGCTTGCCTGGCCTCCCCTCCTCGCTCGACGCCCTGGACGACGCCACGCCTCTCCCCCTGCTCTCTCTCACTCTCCCTGGCTCTCTCCTTCCTCTCTCTCGCTCTCTCTCTCGCTCGGCCGAACATGACCGTCGCCGCCGTTCGCCATAGCCACCGCCTCCGACCACCCCTCGCTCCCCCGATTAGCTCAGAAGCTCCGCCACAACTCCCTCTTCCTCCCCACCGCTCCACGGGTCCCCGGAAGCCCTACATCGCCGCCACGTCGCCGTTCCCCTCTTCGGACTCCGACCACCGTCGCCGTCAAATTCGTCGTCTCCGGCGCGTCCCCGAGCCTGCTTCGACGCCCACTGCAACCGCGGTGAGCCCCCGGAGCGATTCCCCCTTCTTCCCTGGTCTCTCCCGACCTCTAGGCCCTAGCTCCACCTCGACCGAAAGCTCCACGCCGCCGGCGATGTCGCCGTCGTGGCCACGGTCGCCGTAGCGCCCAACCGAGCTCGCCATCGTGCTCCACACATCACGAGGAGCACGTAGAACGCACCAACGCCTCCCCAAACCCCCTGCAACACTGATCCCGACCGCACCCGAACTCCGGCCACCGCAGCCGAGCTCGCCGCCGTCAACTCCGGCCACCTCGAGCCCAACCACCACCACCAATAGACGCGGCTCAGCCTCAGCAACACGTAGATGCCTTCCGCCGTCCATTTGGTCGCCGGAATGGCAAAAAGCACTCTCGCCGCCGTCTCGGATCTCGCCGGCGTCATGTCGCCGGTGGGGTTTGACTTGACCGACCTGGGGTTTGACCCCCCAGGGTCACTGACGCGTGGGCCCTGTCGGCCAGGTGGTTAGGTTAGCGCTAACTACTGTTAGTCAACCCCCCCTGACACTGACAGTGGGCCCCAGTGCCACTAATTAAGTAATTAGGATTAATTTAAATCTGTTTAACCCCCCCTGTCACTGACGTGTGGCCCCCACACGTCAGGTTTGACTTCAACCAGCCACAGTTGACCACTGACGTCATGCTGACGTCATGCTGACACAGTAATTATATTTCTGGATTTAAATTAAATCAGGAAATTCCAGAATATTAATTAAACTTCAAAAATTCATAAATTTTATTCTGTAATTCCAAATTGGACAAATTATATATGAAAAATGATCAGAAAAATCCAATCTATCCATCTGTACTATTTTCATGCATGATCAAACAAGTTAAATTGATGTTTTAATCAGAACAAGGAAAAGCACTTTAAAAGGCCATATTTGAATTTGGAATTTGAATCTTTGATTCAAATTTGTTCAAACACATCTGGTTTTAGTTGCATTAGCCCAACACACTCATATTGCCATGTTTCATGCATGCATCATATTGTTGCATATTGTTTGGTGATGTTTGTGTATCGGTGTCCTTTGCGACAGGATCTGTCCCCGAGGAGTACCGTGATTACCCTAACGAAGAACCGTATCCGTGCAACGAACCATCAGGCAAGCAACCAACCATTTGATCATATCGATACAATCCCATGTTCTCGCTCCTGCTCTCTTTTACTGCATTAAGACAACGCAATTCAAACTGCTGTGTGCTACGGTAGTTGAACCCATTTCCTCTGCATGACCTGTCATTGCCACAGTAACTAGATGAAACCCACTAGCATGTGTAGGAGTTGATTGAGCCCTATGTATGTGTTGTTCCTACCTTGCTATGCCTGCTATGCTTAGAGTCGTGTCAGGTCTGGTTCATCTGGGTGATGGGCTAGAGTGAAATGATTATGTCAGGTAATGAGAGTGGTGTGGTGAACACGATTTGGTAAAGGTATCGATGAGAGGCCATGTAGGAGTACATGGTGGGTTGTTTCATTGAAGCCGACCTTAAGCACTGAGATCTGTATGTGTGATTTAAGATTCAGCTACTACCATGCATTGGGCCCGAAACCAATGGACCCTCTCGACTTCTTATTCACCCTAGTTCTACGTCCAGGAGTTGCAAGTAGTTTCTGGTGTTTGTAGCCTACTGGAGGCCGTGGACAGCGCTGACCGTAGGGGTGGGCTGTGATGCGGTAGGTACGTGGCACGGTGTACCAAATACCCGTTAGGTATCTCGGGAACCCTGTTCACATCGTTCGGGGCCGTATGGGAAACCTCGGCCGGACTCCCTGCGGATGGAACCTGAATAGGCGATAAACCTGGACTGGAGGCTTAGGTGATTAGGTAGGTCGTGGCCGACACCCACGTTGGGCTTCCGCTTGAAGGTTGCCGAGTACATGTCGTGTAAACGACGATAAGTGGTGAGAGCGTGTATGAAGAAGTACTCCCTGCAGGGTTAACATGATCTATTCGAATAGCCGCGTCCGCGGTAAAGGACTACTTGGTTGCCTATACAGTTCATAGACAAGTAAATGGAAACTGATAAAAGCCTCAAGATAAGTGTGAGTGCTGAGGATGGCTCTTCCGTAGGAAGACGGAGGTGGATCCTCGGTAGTGTATTGAAGTGGTGAATAGTGGACTCATGTGCGCAAAACTATTTCAAGATGGAGTATCGTAGGATAGTCTAGCCAAGAGTCAAAGCTGGCTTGCTGCAATAACTCCACCAACCCTTCTTGATACTATGCATGTATGTAGGATCTGATGTAAGTCTTGCTGAGTACCTTTGTACTCATGTTGCTATAATCTACATTTTTACAGAAGACGCTGCAACCCCTTCTGATGGGTTCTATGTAGACGTTGACATCAACGAGTAGGCTAAAGACCTAGGTGGTGACCCTGAGCTTGTGAAGGACCACATAGTATAGCCAGGCTTTCCAAGCCTCTTTTATTTTACTAGTTGTCTGTACTCAGACAAGTTACTTCCGCTGTTGGCTTGTATGATTGTATGACTTGTATGTTGGGTCGTGAGACCCGTACCTTTGTGTGTATGTTGTGTATGGCTCACTGAGCCTTAAATAAAGTACTTGTGTCGTAGAGTCATGTTGTGATGCTTCGTTGTATTTGCACATATCGAGCATATTGTGTGTATGATTGAAATGCTTGGTATGTGTGGGATCTGACTATCTAGTTGTTTATCTTTAGTAGCCTCTCTTACCGGGAAATGTCTCCTAGTGTTACCGCTGAGCCATGGTAGCTTGCTACTGCTCTGGAACACTTAGGCTGGCCGGCATGTGTCCTTCTTCGTTCCTGTGTCTGTCCCTTCGGGGAAATGTCACGCTTTGAGTACCGGAGTCCTGCTAGCCCGCTACAGCCCGGTTTACCGGAGTCCTGCTAGCCCAGTGCTACAGCCCGGACCCACTTGCTGATGACCGACACGTTCGAAGCTGGGTCATGGATGCCTGTCCCTGTAAGTCTATGCCACTTTGGGTTTACGACTAGTCATGTCAGCCCGGGCTCTTTATCATATGGATGCTAGCGACACTATCATATACGTGAGCCAAAAGGCGCAAACGGTCCCGGGAAAAAGGTAAGACGACACCCGTGGGGATACCGTGCGTGAGGGCGCAAAGTGATATGAGGTGTTACCAGCTAGATCGATGTGACATCGAGTCGGGGTCCTGACAGCGTTGGCATCAGAGCCGGACTGCCTGTAGGTTCTCCAAGCCAAACTTGTCGATGTTGAGTCTAGAAATTCTTTAGTTATATGTAGGGGAATTGTTTGTGGGTTGGAACGTAAGGCTCTTTTTACTCCTTATACCTTATGACTTTCTGATCTGAGTCAGTCCATTCTTCCACCGGGGGTTAAGGAATTAGGATCTGTTCTCTCTATCAGGATCACGAGTTACTAATCAGTAGTACCTTATAAGTTTGATGGTTACCAGCCTAGTTCAGTTCTACTACCACATTATGTTGTTGGAATGGTTCCAGAACTTGATATGATGATGTTGAGTATGTACGAAATCCTTTGTCAAATGTCTCAATATCCTTTTTGAGCATTTACAGCTGTTATGCTGCCGAAATTTTGCTAGAAATTCTAATGCCTTTGCATTATGATTATGCTTTCAGATGGCCACTCGCGACCTCAATCAAGTGGTTCGCCTAACTCGATGCCTAGATGTACCCGGCCATACTGCTAAGTTGGTCAGGGTAATGGCTGAGGCTGGATACCGCTGGTATCCTGAGTACACGGTCGAAGAGCAATTCCGAGACTTTAATCAAACCCAGTATCTCTGCACTGTCAGGATATTTCCATCTTATCCTGGATACACTGAGCCTCTTCACTACTCCTATGGACTCGGGGTTACTATCGAGATGGCTGTGCAGGATGCCGCCTACTCTATGATGACCATTATGCGAGTCAGATCTGGTCTATTTCGGGACTCTGATTTCCGGTATATGCCAGGATCACTTCCGGGAGCACAAGGGTATCTCCAGGCTATCTATGCTGACTCCACTCAGGAGGATTCACGGACTCGCACCACTGCTGAGTGCTCGAGGATAAGGACCGTGAAAATCAGGCCTTAAGGTTAGAGCTCTTCAATACCCGTGCCGACCACTGGGCCACTTTGACTCGGTTCGCACCGGCGGTGCAAGCTGGATTTTCAGATATGCGCGATCTCTATCCAGTGAGATCTGCTCTGCCAGACGTGATGGTTTGGCGTGATGTAGGAGGCATCACCCCACCTCGCGGTCCCCGTAGGCCACCGTTTGTTGGTCCAAGGCCTCATCCTAGCCCCTATGGTCCACAAGCTCCGCGACATCGTCTGTTTCCAGATGAACATGTTGAGCTTCCAGGCTATGGAGGTGACTTCTACGAGGACTACTACGGATCGGTCTGAGTTAGTAGTAGTATCACTAGTTCGCACTAGCTGTGTCGTCTATTGTCCTGCGTGTCTCGTGGGATATGACCTAGTTTGTACTCTTTCCGGAGATGTAGAAAAATAATGTATAGGAGCTTGGGATGCCTCCGATGAGATGTAATCCTCTTTTCACCGTATTAGTACTTTGCTTGGTCTTGTACTAAACCTGTATGGTGTGTATGACGATGGAATAAAGAAGCAGTTTCTGTATCTACCATGTCATACGGATGATCATCTTGCATTCCGAATTATTCCTTACATTATGTATCCTATGTCGGAATTTTATCATTCTGACTAAATCATTGTCTTGTTTACCTAGGATGGTCAACACGCGCGCTAACCCTGCTTCCCAAGAGCAGGCCGAAGGCAGTGAAGCCAGAAATGAACATCTGCCTCAACCTCCTTCACTAGCCGAGGTTATGATGGAAGCTGAGAGAAACAAGCGGGAGACAAACCGTTTGTTGGAGCGTATTGAACAGAACACAGCACACCATCAGAGGGCTAACGTGGTGTCACTCAGTGATTTTATCAAATTGCATCCACCCACGTTCCACCACTCCGTCGAACCTCTCGACGCTGATGACTGGCTTCGCAGTATCTCTCACAAACTGCGTTCCGCGCTGGTAGCGGAGGCTGACAAGGTCACCTTTGCTGCATATCATCTTGAAGGCCCCGCCAGTCTATGGTGGGAGAATTATGGAGCTATGCGCCCAGCGGGCCATGTCACAACTTGGGCTGAATTCAGCGAGGCTTTCCATGAACATCATATTCCGGAGGGTCTCATGGACCGTAAGCGTGAAGAATTTTGCAATTTCACCCAAGGCCGACTTTCTGTGGATGCCTATAGCAGGGAGTTTGGTAAGCTCGCCCGATATGCAACTGAGGAAGTGTCTACTGACGCCAAGAAGCAAGCAAGGTTCCGTAAGGGCCTTAGTCCTGAGCTTCGTCGCGACCTCCGTCTGCATGAGTGCACATCTTTTCCGAAACTTGTCAACAAAGCCATCAGTGCTGAAACCGGTCAGACTGACTATGACGCAATACGCAAGCATGGACGTGACACGGGTTCCTCATCCGGTGCTGGTCCTCAGAAGCGCCGCGTGTGGGTACCCAACACCGCCCTGCCACCCAGGTTCACACCGAGGCCATCTTTCCAGGCGCCTCGCCCCGCTCAACAGTCTGCTCCAGCCAAGCCCTATGGGGGTCCAACCAATAATGCTCCTCCACGTACCAGTTCCGTGACTTGTTTCAAGTGTGGGGAATCTGGTCACTATATGCGGGAGTGCCCCCAGACCAACCCCAATCAATCTGCTAAAGCTGTTGGCCGTGGCAAGCCGACAGGGAAAGTATTCCATGCTAAACCGGTCACCGCTTCACGTGGCCAGGTCAATTGTATCTCTGCCGAAGAAGCTCAAGAAGATCCCAACGTCGTTCTCGGTACGCTTCTTGTTAATTGCCACCCGGCATCTGTTCTTTTCGATACAGGAGCCTCTCATTCTTTTATATCTGAAAATTATGCTCGTTTGCATAACGTTGCATTCTGTGACTTGCCATCCTCCATGGTAATTCAAACTCCGGGATCCAAATGGCAAACTTCTAGAGTAAGCCATGGAAATGAAATCCAAGTCGATAGACTTGTTTTCCTCGCATCTTTGATAGCCCTTAAATCTTCAGATATTAATATCATTTTGGGTATGGACTGGATGTCAGCTCATCAAGCCAAAATTGATTGCTTCTCTAGGACCGTTCAACTCACCCATCCTTCGGGGAAGATAGTCAATGTTTTGACTCGAATAGCCAAGCGACAATTATATTCTCTTAACGCCAGCCCTTTGCCAGACCTTGAGGACGTTCCGGTAGTCCGTGACTTTCCGGATGTCTTTCCAGAGGAATTGCCAGGTGTTCCACCTGACAGGGATGTTGAGTTCGTAATAGACCTCATCCCCGGAACCGTTCCGATTGCTAGAAGACCTTACAAAATGGCACCTCTAGAACTAGCCGAGCTTAAGAAACAACTCGATGAATCCTTGAAAAAGGGTTTCATCCGCCCTAGCTCATCTCCGTGGGCTTGCCCCGTCCTATTCGTCAAGAAGAAAGATGGTACGGACCGGATGGTTGTAGATTACCGACCTGTCAATTTGGTCACAATCAAGAACAAATACCCGCTTCCCAGGATCAATGATCTGTATGATCAGCTCGCTGGATCCTCAGTCTTCTCCAAGATGGATTTGAGGTTAGGCTACCATCAAATCAAAATCAGAAACGGGGACATTCCTAAAACGGCCTTTGTTACTCGTTATGGCCAATACGAGTACACCGTCATGTCCTTCGGTTTAACCAACGCTCCAGCCACTTTTTCTCGGTTAATGAACTCAATCTTCATGGAGTATTTGGATAAATTCGTCGTAGTTTATCTCGATGATATACTCATCTACTCCAAGAACGAGGAAGAACATGCCGAACATCTAAGGCTAGTGTTGAAGAAACTTCGAGAGCATCGCCTTTATGCCAAATTCTCTAAATGTGAATTCTGGTTATCAGAAGTGACCTATTTGGGTCATGTAATATCTGGTAAAGGTATTGTGGTTAACCCTGAGCGAGTTCAAGCCGTCCTTGATTGGACTCCACCCGAATCGGTCAAGCAAGTTCGGAGTTTTCTAGGCTTAGCGAGCTATTGCCGTCGCTTTGTCGAGAACTTATCCAAAGTTGCTAAACCTCTAACCGAACTCCTCAAGAAAGATAAGAAGTTCGAATGGACTCCACAATGTGAGCACAGCTTTCAGGAACTGAAAAGACGCCTGACCTCTGCTCCCGTGCTGGTACCGCCAGACTTCTCCAAGGACTTTGTTATCTACTGCGACGCCTCGCGACAAGGACTAGGTTGCATTCTTATGCAAGATCGACACGTAATTGCTTACGCTTCACGGCAATTGCACCCACATGAGGAGAATTATCCTACTCATGATTTAGAACTTGCAGCCGTAGTCTATGCACTTAAGACCTGGCGACATTACCTTCTCAGTAATTGTTGCGAAATATTTACTGATCACCAAAGTCTGAAGTACATCTTCACCCAACCGGATCTGAATCTCAGGCAAAGACGTTGGGTTGAATTGATCACAGACTTCGACTTAGGAATAACCTACACCCCAGGGAAAGCCAACGTCATGGCTGATGCGCTAAGTCGTAAATCTTATTGTAACAACCTGATGTTACAACAAAGTCAACCGCTTCTCCATGAGGAATTTCGGAAGCTTAACCTTCACATTGTACCTCAAGGTTTTCTCTCCACCTTGGTGGCAAAACCTACCCTTACGGATCAAATTATCAAAGCACAGAAGGTAGATCCGGGAATCTCCCGCATCAAGAGAAACATTCAGAAAGGAATTGCGAATTGTTTCTCCGTTAATGATCAAGGAGTCGTATACTTCGGGGATCGACTAGTGGTTCCCAAGGTGCGCAACCTGAGGCGATTGATCCTTAAGGAAGCTCATGAATCTCCTCTCACCATTCATCCCGGTAGCACAAAAATGTATCAGGACCTACGCCAGAGGTTCTGGTGGACTAGGATGAAGAGAGAAATTGCTCAGTATATTGCCAATTGCGACGTCTGCCGTCGTGTAAAAGCAGAGCATCAACGGCCTGCTGGCACCCTTCAACCATTAGCTATTCCTGAATGGAAATGGGATAAAATTGGTATGGATTTCATTACCGGTTTTCCCAGGACCAAAAGAGGGAATAATGCTATTTTCGTCGTGGTCGATCGTCTTTCCAAAGTAGCTCATTTCTTACCTGTTCGTGAGAGTATAACCGCTAGCCAGCTGGCAGACTTATACATCTCCCGAATAGTGTCCCTCCATGGTGTTCCTTTGGAAATCAATTCGGATCGAGGAAGTCTTTTCACCTCTCGATTTTGGGAAAGTTTCCAAAATGCTATGGGAACTCGTCTCTCCTTTAGCACCGCTTTCCACCCTCAGTCAAGTGGTCAAGTGGAACGCGTCAACCAAATTCTAGAAGACATGCTTCGAGCCTCCGTTATCTCTTTCGGAATGGACTGGGAGAAGTGCCTTCCATTTGCCGAATTCGCTTACAACAACAGCTATCAATCTAGCTTGGGTAAAGCCCCTTTTGAAGTTCTCTATGGACGACGATGTCGAACACCCCTTAACTGGTCAGAAACCGGGGAAAGACAATTCTTTGGCCCGGATATGATTCAGGAAGCAGAAGAACAAGTTCGTATCGTTCGTGAGAAGTTGAAAACAGCCCAATCTCGTCAAAGAGTCAATATGACCGAAAACATAAGGCTATGACTTTCGAGGTTGACGAGAAGGCTTACCTTCGGGTCACCCCTCTGAAGGGAACCCATCGTTTCGGTATCAAAGGCAAATTGGCTCCTCGTTACATTGGACCTTTTCGCATTCTTGCCAAACGAGGAGAAGTTGCCTACCAATTGGAACTACCTCCGCACCTCTCCAGAGTTCACGATGTCTTCCACGTTTCTCAACTCAGGCGTTGCTTCTCGGATCCTATCCGTGAAGTGGACCACGAAACGCTTGATCTCCAAGATAATCTTACATATCGGGAGTACCCCATTCGTATCCTCGATCAAGCCGAGCGTACCACCCGACGTCATAATATCAAGTTTCTCAAGGTTCAATGGTCGCACCATTCTGAAGATGAAGCAACTTGGGAAAGGGAGGATCGTCTTCGACTTGAATACCCCGCCTTCTTCTCGGAGGAACCCAAATCTCGGGACGAGATTCTTTTGAGTGGGGGTGAGTTGTCACACCCTAGCTAGTCATGCATTAGAGTGTTGCATCATGTTTACTCTTTCATCAGAAACTTGAAATGGGGATGACAGAATCCCCAGTCCCCTCTGAAACCAACTAGGGTTACTAAAATAATTTTTCAATGAACCTGAAATGCCCTTCTAAAATGCCCATCATTTTTGTCTTGGTTCAGAACCTCTGCCAAAAGTGGTGCACATTTTCCTAGGCCATCCTAAGGTTTTTGAATTAAATCATAGATATTTGAATTTGGGCATTTAAAATAATATAAAATATTTAAATGCTCAAATATCTCCAAACTAAAATGTTTCATGTTGGAAATAATCCAACTATGGACCAGGAGTAGTTTGGTGATTTTTGGAGTTGCCTAGGTATTTTATTTAATTCAACAAAGTTGCAGATATATTAAATAAAAACAGAAAACAGAAAATAAAGAAAGGGGAAGACTTACCTGTGCGGCCCAGCCCAGCCGGCCCAGCACTGTGCTGGCCCGTGCCAGCCAGCTGCTTCCCCTCGCCAGAGCAGGCAGGGAGGCGAGCATGGCGCGCCCGAGCTCGCCACGCACCACCCAGCCTCTCTGCATCGCCCTGGTCGCCGTTGCGCCGCGTGGATCGTCTTCTGGTCGTCGCCCCGACCTCGCCGACACTCTCTCACTCAACCCCGGCTCTCCCTCGCTCTCTCTCTCTCACGGCCGAAGCTCACCGTCGCCGCCGTTCGCCTTAGCCACTGCCTCCGACCACCCCTCGCTCCCCCGATTAGCTCAGGAGCTCCGCCTCGACTCCCTCTTCCTCCCCACTGCTCCACGAGTCCCCGGAAGCCCTGCATCGCCGCCACGTCGTCGTTCCCCTCTTCGGGCTCCGATCACCGTCGCCGACGAATTCGCCGTCTCCAGCGCGTCCCCGAGCCCGTTTCGACGCCCACTGCAACCGCGGTGAGCTACGCCACCGTTTCCCCCTTCTTCCCTGCTCTCTCCCGACCCCTAGGCCCTAGCCCCACCGCGGCCGAAAGCTTCACGCCGCCGGCGATGTCGCCGTCGTGGCCACGGTCGCCGTAGCGCCCAACCGAGCTCACGATCGTGCTCCACATCTCACTAGGAGCACGTAGCACGCTCCAACACCCCCCCTAACGCCCTGCAACACCGTTCCCGTGCACGACCGAACCCCGGCGGCCGCAACCGAGCTCGCCGCCGTCGACTCCGGCCACCCCGACCCCAACGGACTCCGCCAAGAGCCGCGGGTCGTCCTCAGCTTCACTCCGGTGGCCTCCGCGGTTCATTTGGTGGCCGAAACGACCAAAACCACTATCGCCGCCGCACTGTTGGTCGCCGCCGGCCAGAACTCCGGCGAGCTGACGTGGCCTAGTTAATTAGCCACTAACCCACCACCTACTGACGCTGACAAGTGGGCCCCAGGGCTTAGTCAAAGCTAACCAGCCCGGGTCAACACGGGATTAGCCCCTGTGTCACTGACGTGTGGACCCCACACGTCAGGTTTGACCCGAGCCAGCCCTGTTGACCTGCTGATGTCACTGTGACGTCAGGCTGACGCAGTAAATGATATTTCTGGATTTAAATTAAATCAAGAAATTCCAGAATATTAATTAAACTTCAAAAATTCATAACTTTTATTCTGTAACTCCAAATTGGACAAATTATATATGAAAAATGATCAGAAAAATCCAATCTATCCATCTGTACTATTTTCATGCATGATCAAACAAGTTAAATTGATGTTTTAAACAGAACAAGAAAAGGCACTTTAAAAGGCCATATTTGAATTTGGAAATTGAATCTTTGATTCAAATTTGCTCAAACACTTCTGGCTTTAGTTGCATTAGCCCAACACACTCATATTGCCATGTTTCATGCATGCATCATATTGTTGCACATTGTTTGGTGATGCCTGTGTATCGTTATCCTTTGCGACAGGATCTGTCCCCGAGGAGTACCGTGACTACCCTAACGAAGAACCGTATCCGTGCAACGAACCATCAGGCAAGCAACCAACCATTTGATCATATCGATACAATCCCATGTTCTCGCTCCTGCTCTCTTTTACTGCATTAAGACAACGCGATTCAAACTGCTGTGTGCTACGGTAGTTGAACCCATTTCCTCTGCATGACCTGTCATTGCCACAGTAACTAGATGAAACCCACTAGCATGTGTAGGAGTTGATTGAGCCCTATGTATGTGTTGTTCCTACCTTGCTATGCCTGCTATGCTTAGAGTCGTGTCAGGTCTGGTTCATCTGGGTAATGGGCTAGAGTGAAATGATTATGTCAGGTAATGAGAGTGGTGTGGTGAACACGATTTGGTAAAGGTATCGATGAGAGGCCATGTAGGAGTACATGGTGGGTTGTTTCATTGAAGCCGACCTTAAGCACTGAGATCTGTATGTGTGATTTAAGATTCAGCTACTACCATGCATTGGGCCCGAAACCAATGGACCCTCTCGACTTCTTATTCACCCTAGTTCTCCGTCCAGGAGTTGCAAGTAGTTTCTGGTGTTTGTAGCCTACTGGAGGCCGTGGACAGCGCTGACCGTAGGGGTGGGCTGTGATGCGGTAGGTACGTGGCACGGTGTACCGAATACCCGTTAGGTATCTCAGGAACCCTGTTCACATCGTTCGGGGCCGTATGGGAAACCTCGGCCGGACTCCCTGCGGATGGAACCTGAATAGGCGATAAACCTGGACTGGAGGCTTAGGTGATTAGGTAGGTCGTGGCCGACATCCACGTTGGGCTTCCGCTTGAAGGTTGCCGAGTACATGTCGTGTAAACGACGATAAGTGGTGAGAGCGTGTATGAAGAAGTACTCCCTGCAGGGTTAACATGATCTATTCGAATAGCCGCGTCCGCGGTAAAGGACTACTTGGTTGCCTATACAGTTCATAGACAAGTAAATGGAAACTGATAAAAGCCTCAAGATAAGTGTGAGTGCCGAGGATGGCTCTTCCGTAGGAAGACGGAGGTGGATCCTCGGTAGTGTATTGAAGTGGTGAATAGTGGACTCGTGTGCGCAAAACTATTTCAAGATGGAGTATCATAGGATAGTCTAGCCAAGAGTCAAAGCTGGCTTGCTGCAATAACTCCACCAACCCTTCTTGATACTATGCATGTATGTAGGATCTGATGTAAGTCTTGCTGAGTACCTTTGTACTCATGTTGCTATAATCTACATTTTTACAGAAGACGCTGCAACCCCTTCTGATGGGTTCTATGTAGACGTTGACATCAACGAGTAGGCTAAAGACCCAGGTGGTGACCCTGAGCTTGTGAAGGACCACATAGTATAGCCAGGCTTTCCAAGCCTCTTTTATTTTACTAGTTGTCTGTACTCAGACAAGTTACTTCCGCTGTTGGCTTGTATGATTGTATGACTTGTATGTTGGGTCGTGAGACCCGTACCTTTGTGTGTATGTTGTGTATGGCTCACTGAGCCTTAAATAAAGTACTTGTGTCGTAGAGTCATGTTGTGATGCTTCGTTGTATTTGCACATATCGAGCATATTGTGTGTATGATTGAAATGCTTGGTATGTGTGGGATCTGACTATCTAGTTGTTTATCTTTAGTAGCCTCTCTTACCGGGAAATGTCTCCTAGTGTTACCGCTGAGCCATGGTAGCTTGCTACTGCTCTGGAACACTTAGGCTGGCCGGCATGTGTCCTTCTTCGTTCCTGTGTCTGTCCCTTCGGGGAAATGTCACGCTTTGAGTACCGGAGTCCTGCTAGCCCGCTACAGCCCGGTTTACCGGAGTCCTGCTAGCCCAGTGCTACAGCCCGAACCCACTTGCTGATGACCGACACGTTCGAAGCTGGGTCATGGATGCCTGTCCCTGTAAGTCTGTGCCACTTTGGGTTTACGACTAGTCATGTCAGCCCGGGCTCTTTATCATATGGATGCTAGCGACACTATCATATACGTGAGCCAAAAGGCGCAAACGGTCCCGGGAAAAAGGTAAGACGACACCCGTGGGGATACCGTGCGTGAGGCCGCAAAGTGATATGAGGTGTTACCAGCTAGATCGATGTGACATCGAGTCGGGGTCCTGACATAACCGGACTATATCCAGAGACCCCACCAATCACGCCTCCACCAGCCGGGTTCCAGAACCGGCTTTGGGGGCGGAGGCGGACACGGGGCCAGCATCGCATAGGTCCCCGGCGGAGGATGCGGATATGTGTTTGGCCACGAACTCCGAAGTGGAGAGTGCCATGAATTACTGGCGCCGGAGGGTCATGCTCCGGAACAACATCTTTTCCGAAGAGGCTTTTAATGACTTCAATTCGGCGGACGCATATGTCCGAGCTGCTCAAGGCGGGCTTGCCCAAGCGACAAACCAGTATACCAAAGACATATGGGTAAGAAATTTTGATAAGTATGCATAGCAGTAGCCTCTGAGACTTAGAATAGTTGGGACATCTGTTTGAAGGATCAATATATCCACAGGTCCTTGTGGACAAGAATGAACAATTGGCACAAGAGCTGGAGGCATGCAAGGCCCAGCTGTCTGATGCAGTAGCCAAGGTAGAGGGATCCCGAAAGGCCCCCTCTGGTAATATTTGTCTCCATTATACGCAGATGTACCAGTTAATAAATGGCTGGTGTGGTTAGTCTAACAGTAAATTCTGTAGACAATACCGGGGTGAATCCGGAGGGCATAGTGGGTGACGACTCGCATCTCCAACGACAGCTAAAGGCTGGCGAATGCATCCTTACGCAGGTGACGCGAGAGAAGGACAAGCTTCACGATGCCAATATTCGTCTGGACATGGAATTAAAGGACGTTCGTGCTCAATTGGCGGACTCCGTGAAGGAGAACAAAGAGCTTCGACGTGACATTTATGGTAAGAGCTCAAGCGAACTGTTTGATAGTTCGGCGAGGAAGTTTCTTGAAAAGATTTTTCCTTGCAGGAATGCTAGTTGGTCGCCCTGAAGAGGAGGTGCCCTCATCTGCAGGTGATTTGCTGCAAGAACTGTCGCAGATGCACGAGCGTGCTCGCAGGTGATGCACGGCGTTGCTCAAGCCTTGTGGCCATCAAGCCTCCTGCCGAATGGCATGGGGGAGCTTGCGGACCTGCTTCAAGGAGCCTGGGTGCGCTTCCGTCTATGGAAGATATCAGCATGCCAGCAAGGAGCAAGAGAAGCCTGGGCAATGGTGAAGACGTGCTACACCAAGCTGGACCCGAACCATATGGCCGAAGTAGGACCGGCGGGGCCCGATGGGCAAGAAATTCCCGTGAGCCTGGTATATGACTAGGTAGCGTTAGACGCTAAGTATTCTCAGCAGGATTGTAGGCTAGATAGCCTATTAGATGGTATAGAGGAGGAATATAGCCAGTCTCAGTGATTGTGTAATTTAATTGGCATAAGTAGCCCCTAGCCGGATTGAAATCATTTGTCATGGCGGACCTTTTCGCTTCAGCCCCCGGATCCTATAGTCCGGGGTGTGTCCGAATACCCACTCGGTTATACAAAAACCGGGGTATGCGTGGAGACCAGGCGTAGGGGTCATAAGTGCTTGAACAGACAAGTACCCAACTAGTTATGTTATATTGCATGGATAGCAAGAAACATCTTCCAGGGAGAATAGTTCCATTAGGGGTTCCTTTCCCTATGTATGCATGTGTCGATGCACATGTCCGGACTGCAAGCGATGGCGCAGGATACAAAGCTTCTGGGGTTTTTTGTTGTAACCAAGGAATACATCCTTTGTTCACCGATTGAATATTCTCTTAAGGAAACTAGCTTTCGGCTTCACCCAGTCTGAGGTACACATCCGACTTAACCGGCAGTAACAATCGTAGAGGTTCTCCCTTATGCCCTAGCTGAATTAACGGGAACGTAGGGCATAAACACAAGAGCCAGGCAACCCAGCTTGGCCACATCTTAAGTCATATCGATGCATATAATGGTGAAGAAAAGGCACATATGGAATAAGGAACGCATACGCAATGGGCAAAAAGCCGTGTAGAGTAATTATGTCTAGCTTCCGAATAGGAAGCCCCCAGCTACAACTTACACACATACTGCAGCCGGAATGGTCCGGGAATCCGCACTGTATTAAATACTTTGTGTGCAGAGAGAAAGGGTCAAGAAAGGAGGGAAAAGGGGTGGAGCATAATTAAAAGGGAGGGGGTAAGGAGACGAACATTGAGTTCGGTGTTAGGCGTAGAATCTCCGGAGTCTGGCCGCGTTCCATGCGTTCGGCTCCAGTCTGTTATCGGATGCATTACATAGACGGTACGCTCCTCTGGTGAGACCTTTGTCAATGACGAAGGGACCTTCCCACTTGGGTTTGTGTTTGTCCTTCTTCTTCTCTGGTAGGCGTAGAACGAGCTCGCCAATATTGTAAGTTTTGGCCCGCACTTCTATGTTTTGATATCGTCGAGCCTGCTGCTGATAGAATGCGGAACGGGCTTTTGCGACATCGCGCTCCTCCTCCAGGGCATCCAAGTTATCCTGCCGATCTAACTCGGCTTCCTTCTCTTGGTACATGCGTACGCGTGGCGAATCATGTATTATGTCGCAGGGTAGTACTGCTTCCGTGCCGTACACCAAGAAAAATGGTGTATATCCTGTGGTTCAATTTGGTGTGGTCCGCAGCCCCCAGAGTATGGAGTCGAGCTCCTCTACCCAGTGCGTGTCTAATTCTGTTAAAGATTGCACTAGTCTGGGTTTGATGCCGCTCATAATGAGACCGTTTGCCCATTCGACTTGGCCGTTTGTTTGAGGGTGGTAGACGGAAGCGTAGTCGAGCTTAATGCCCATTTTGCCGCACCAAGTTTTCACTTCATCGACTGTGAAATTTGATCCATTATCAGTGATGATGCTGTGGGGGACACCGTATCGATGTACGACCCCGGATAAGAAGTCTATTACTGCTCCGGATTCGGCCGTTTTAACTGGTTTGGCTTCTATCCATTTGGTGAATTTCTCCACCGTGACCAATAAGTATTTTTTCTTATGGCTTCCCCCTTTAAGAGGTTCGACCATATCCAGCCCCCAGACCGCGAAGGGCCAAGTCATGGGGATTGTTTGGAGAGCGGTAGGGGGCATATGACTCTGATTGGCGAAGAGCTGGCAGCCAACGCAGTGTTGGACAAGGTCATGTGCGTCTGCTCGGGCCGTCGGCCAATAGAAGCCTGTATGGAAGGCTTTGCTGACTAGCGCTCGAGCTGTGGCGTGGTGTCTGCCCAGTCCGGCATGGATTTCAGCCAGGAGTTGCCGCCCTTCCTCTTCGGAGATGCACCTTTGGAGCACTCCGGTCGCGCTTTTCTTGTAGAGTTCCCCTTTGTGGAATTCGTAAGCTTTAGAACGCCGGACTAAGCAGCGTGCTTCACTTTGGTCTTCGGGGAGCTCCTGCCTATTTAGGTAGGCCAAGAAAGGCTCGGTCCACGGGGCGATTACGGCCATGATTTCGTGGGCCGAAGATGTTATTTCGGTGGCAAAGCCTCCGATTGTGTCTGATGGTTCGGAGTCTGGGGGTGTATTCGGATCCGTGCTAGTATTGCCGGACTCCCCTTGCCATACTACAGATGGCTTGAACAGCCTTTCCAGGAATATATTAGGTGGGACAGGGTCGCATTTGGCGCCGATGCGGGCGAGGATGTCCGCCGCTTGATTATTTTCTCGAGCCACATGGTGGAATTCGAGCCCCTCGAACCGAGCTAACATTTTGAGGACGGCATTACTATAGGCCGCCATTTTCGGATCCTTGGCATCAAAGTCTCCGTTTATTTGTGATATTGCGAGGTTCGAATCCCCGCGCACTTCTAGGCGTTGGATGCCCATAGAGACTGCCATCCGAAGACCATGCAACAATTTGGCTGCATTGTTGGAGTCTGTGTATAATATTTGTAGGACGTACTGGACCGTGTCCCCGGTGGGAGACGTCAGGACTACCCCTGCTCCTAGTCCGGCCAGCATTTTGGAGCCGTCAAAGTGCATGATCCAGTTGGAGTATGTGCCGTACTCTTTAGGGAGTTCGTCTTCTATCCATTCGGCGACAAAGTCAGCCAGTACTTGCGACTTAATGGCTCGCCGTGGTTTGTATATTATGTCGAATGGCAGGAGCTCGATAGCCCATTTAGCAATCCGGCCCGTAGCGTCGCGGTTATTAATTATGTTGTTGAGTGGTACTTCGGAGGCGACGATAATCGAACACTCTTGAAAGTAGTGTCTTAGCTTCTGGGATGCCATGAAGACCGCATATGCTATTTTTTGATAGTGTGGGTATCGGGATTTGCATGGGGTGAGGACCGTGGATACGTAGTAAACTGGCTTTTGAAGCAGGAATTTGTATCCGTCCTCCTCTCGTTCGATGACGAGCATTGTGCTTACCACTTGATGTCTTGCAGCTATGTATAGTAGCATAGGTTCGCCGATGTTTGGCCCTCTTAGGACTGGATTACTGGCCAATAAGGTCTTTATCTCATCGAGTCCAGTCGTGGCTGCATCCGTCCAAACGAAGTGTTCGATGCGCCGAAGGAGGCGGTAAAGAGGCAATGCCTTTTCTCCTAGCCTGGATATAAAGCGGCTCAAAGCAGCCACGCATCCAACTAGCTTCTGGATGTTCTTAAGGTCTGTTGGTATAGCCAACTGCGACAGAGCTTAGATTTTTGCTGGATTCGCTTCGATTCCTGTATTGGAAACAATGAAGCCCAGCAGCTTCCCAGAGGGGACACCGAAAATGCATTTTTCCGGATTCAACTTGATGTCGTATGTCCGGAGATTATCGAATGTAAGCCTCAAGTCATCTATTAGGGTTTCGACGTGTCTAGTTTTTATGACCACGTCGTCCACATATGCTTCCACTGTTTTGCTGATTTGTTTTTCCAGGCATGTTTGAATCATGCGTTGATAGGTTGCGCCAGCATTCTTGAGCCCGAAGTGCATAGTGTTGAAGCAAAAAGGGCCATATGGCGTTATAAAAGTTGTTGCAGCTTGGTTAGACTCTGTCATCTTTATTTGATGGTATCCGGAGTATGTGTCGAGAAAACACAACGAGTCGTGTCCAGCTGTGGCATCGATGATTTGATCGATGCGAGGGAGGGGAAAGGGATCCTTGGGGCAAGCCTTGTTGAGGTCTTTGAAGTCGACGCATAAGCGCCAGGATTTGTCCTTTTTTCGTACCATTACCAAATTTGCCAGCCAATCCGGATGTTTAATATCTCTGATGAATCCGGCCTGAAGCAGCTTGGCTAGCTCTTCCCCCATGGCCTTCCGGTTGGGTTCTGAAAACCGCCTTAGGGTCTATTTGACCGGTTTGTATCCCTTTAGTATATTGAGGTTGTGTTCGGCCAGCCGGTGTGGGATGCCTGGCATGTTCAAAGGGTGCCAGGCGAAAATGTCGCAATTCTCGCGTAAGAAATCTCGCAGTGTGGCATCCATCATGGGGCTCAACTGTGTCCCGATGGATGCTGTCTTCGTGGGGTCTGTTTGGTGAACTTGGAATTTGACTATCTCGTCTGCAGGTTTAAATGAGGTGGACTTGGGTCGCTTGTCGAGTATCACGTCATCCCTGTCCATGGTGGCCCGCAGCATTGTTAACTCTTCGGCTGCCAGGGCTTCAGATAATGCTTCCAGGGCTAGTGCTGCGGTTTTGTTTTCGGCGCAAAGTGCGATGTCCGGATCACTGGATAGAGTGATGATTCTGTTGGGTCCGGGCATTTTAAGCTTCATGTACCCATAACTGGGTACAGCTTGAAAGCTTGCAAACGCGTCCCGCCCTAGAAGGGCGTGGTATCCACTGCTAAAGGGAGCCACTTGGAATGTGATTTCTTCGGACCTATAATTCTCCGGGGTGCCGAATACCACATCGAGTGTGATTTTTCCCGCGTATTGCGCTTCCCAAGTAGGGATGATTCCCCTGAAGGTGGTGCCACTTTGCTCAATGCGGCTTTTATCAATTACCATTTCATTGAGCGTTTCTTCATAGATCAAGTTTAACCTGCTTCCGCCGTCCATGAGTACTTTGGTGAGCCGAAAGCCGTCCATGATTGGGCTAAGGACTAGAGCGGCCGGTGCCCGGACAGCCTGGAATCGAGGTTCATCACTGGCATTGAAAGTTATAGCAGTGTCATTCTAGGGGTTTATCTTTGCCACATGGCAAATTTCCGCAGAGCTTCGATGAGCCCACTTGCGCCTGTTGTTCGAGGCAAAAGTCTCGAAGACTGTTAGTACCGTATTGTGTCCGCTGGTAGGATGTTGTTCCGCTTTATAGCTTACAAGAAGATCCTCGCTACTTTTTGCCACCTGCCGGAGTATCCAACATTCCCTAAGGCTATGAGTTGGTATTGTATCCAGAGTACTATGGAGCTTACATGGCCCGTCGAGCCATTCCTCCAATACGGATCCCCGCCCTGGGGTGGGCTTTGGTTTCTTGGGGATTGGATCGAACGACTTATGAGAGTTCGTCTGTTTAGTTCGGACAAAGGTCTTGGTGAGAGCAGTACTATCACAAAATTCCGTTTGGGTCTTCCAAGCGCTTTCCATTGCATAGTACTTTCGTACTATGATTGCCAAGTCCGCGAAGCGTACTATTTTGCGGCGGCTTATAGCGTTGAGGAGCCCTTCGTCCGTGCAGTTTTTGCAGAAGAGTGAGACCATGTTCTCCTCGCGGAAGTCCTTGACCTTGTTAAGCGCAAGGAGGAATCTATCCCAGTAATGATGTACCGTTTCCTAGGGCTCTTGCCTGATGTGGGAGACACAATTTAAGTCCAGATAGGTGTTGTTAGCAGAATCCGGATTATGATCCGATCTAACGCCCAAGGGCGCGGGCGGTTCCGAGCTTAACAACTCGGAATCCGGAGTGCTACCCAATTTCTTTGGCCCAATGCCCGATTCTAAGTCCGGGACCTGGGTCAGGTTGTCCTCTGAGCAGATTTTCGGCTCAAGGAGTTCGGTGATCCGAACATAATTCGTCCTCAAAGTTGAGGGACAATCCGTGTGTGGTTCCTCCACTATCGCTATCTCATGGGTGGCCGGTGGGGATCTGATGTCCCTTCAATCCGGTTTAAGCGCAATCCAGTCATAGTTCGTAGCGACTCCCAGAGCGGCGATGCAATCCAAGAGTTCATTAAGGGAGGAGAGCTCCATTGGATCCATCTGTTCGGCAAGTTCCGAACTAACGCGAAGGTTATGATTGATGACCCGAGAGGCCATCGTCGGCGCAGCCGCCGATGGGGCGGCCATGATAAAGCCGCCGAGCCGAAGCGTCTGGCCTACAGCCAGAGCTCCCTCCGAGGTAATGTCGTCCTTGAAGACGAGACGAGCCATCAAGCCTTGCGGCGACGACACAGAGGAACTCTCAATGAAAGCACCAATGTCGGTGTCAAAACCGGCGGATCTCGGGTAGGGGGTCCCGATCTGTGCATCAAGGCTGATGGTAACAAGAAGCAAGGGACAGAGATGTTTACCCAGGTTCGGGCCCTCTCGATGGAGGTAAAACCCTACTTCCTGCTTGATTAATATTGATGATATGGGTAGTACAAGAGTAGATCTACCACGAGATCGTAGAGGCTAAACCCTAAGAGCTAGCCTATGATGGTATGATTGTAATTGTGATCGGCCTTCTAAGGACCAACCTCTCCGGTTTATATAGACATTGGAGAGGGCTAGGGTTTACATGGAGTCGGTTACAAGGAAGGAAACATAATATCCGGATCGCCAAGCTTGCCTTCCACGCCAAGGAAAGTCACATCCGGACACTGGCCGAAGTCTTGAGTCATGTATCTTCACGCTTCAATAGTCCGGACGTTGCACATAGTCCGGCTGTCCGAATACCCCCTTATCCAGGACTCCCTCACATCCCTAGGCCCTTTGTGACTTCATGAGATAACCCAGCTCGAATCCCTAATCAAGTGCTTAACCCACAAAACTGCAAGAGAACCAGCTAAACCTCTGTAACCTTGCACTGGTTCATTATGGAACTAGTGGACATAGTGAACGAGCACATTATCATCCTAAGATAGCACCAGAACTGACAATGCCATAGGATAGACCTATTCGAGGATATTTAAATAGGACAAATGACTTGATGAGTTTATATCAGAGACCTTGAGGAATTATCCGAGACTTCTTGGTGGATTATGAGGTTTTAATGTTAGTTGATGAACTTGGTGGGATCATGTTAATATAGTAGCATAGCATTCATTACCCATGGAGTAAATTGGATTTTGTAGGACAATTATGATCGCACGATGAAATTCTTGAAGGTATAAGGATTTGGCTTAGCCAAGAGATATTAATAGAAGATAACTGACCATGATATTTGGATTAAATAGGTGATCCTAATGGAGTCTAGATGCTGACTAAGTCTACATGGTTCGTATTAAATTGGATTTATACTGATGATCTCAATTATGATACCATGTTTCTCGGTGGATAATAAACTAGGAGATTGGATTAATTGTCGGAGTTGATTTAGGGATCTATATAAGCTTGAGGTTGGAAGTTACTTGACCCCAAAAATGGGAATTGGTGGATTGACTATAGTAGAGATAGCTCTTTCAGGTATTTGGGGATTATAGGACATTAGACGATCGTGTGGAACACCATAGACATTGGATTGTAGTGATTAATGGAAGGTAATGGGCTGTTGGAGTTGATTCATAGGAAGGAAACATGATCTTGGAGTGGCTTACGAGATGTTTCCTTAGGATAGCCATGCATATGAGTTTGGGTATGGTTGAAATGTATGATTTTGTTAGACCCCCTCTCGGGAGCCATGAGCATATGAATAACATGAGTGATCATTGGAGTTAACCTATACGAGATGATTCTTTTGGTAATATGATGTGAAGACTAGGTAGAACTATTGGCATCTCAGAAACTGTGCTTAAGGATGATACGATAAGCGTTCACCCGCTGAACCTTTGAAACTCTTAAGCCCCACCAAACCACAACATGGTCGGATCATGACTACGGGCTTTGGCTCTAGGACGAGAAGACCTTTGCCAATGCTGAATCGAGACCACCACCATTACCCCAGCCTACTTTGCGTATCCCATAGACTTCATGGAATACTTGGACAAGTTAGTTGTCATCTTTATTTGGCGACATACTTGTCTACCCAAAAACGGAAGAAGAATCGTTCAGCTGATTAGAAGACATTTTCAAACCGCCATGTCTAGAAGGAAGAACTACACCAACCACCATCGTCAAGAAGTAAACATACGCGTCGAAGACCAGGTGTATCTGCAAGCCACTTCTTTCAAAGGAACCAAGCATTTCAATGTCAAAGGGAAGCTTACGCCAAGATTTAACAACCCCCTTCGAGGTCACTGCAAGACGAAGGACAGATGGCTACCAGCTAGAGTTACCACTTGAGTTACCCACTGTGCAAAATGTTCCCACATGACACAACTTTGGGAGTGTTTTCGACTTCCTAGCTAGCCTGAGCACTAATAAGGACATCAATCATCGAGCCATCGACCCCCAGCCGAACTGGACCTACATGAGAAACCCCTTAGCAACCTGGATCAAGCCGAACGTCATACACGGAGCCACACCATCAAGTACCTCAAGGTTCAATGGAGCACCACTCGGAAACAAAAGCAGTATGAGGATGTGGAGACTACCCCGAATCCAAGTTTCCATACTCCTTTCCGCGCCTAGTTTGGGAATCTCGGGGACGAGATTCTTGTAAGGTGGGTAGGTCTATCACATCCTGCTTTTCAAGGCACAACACTTAAGATGATAAATCATGATAAAGTGTGGTTTGACAAAAACATTTGCATTATTTGACTTTTTATTTGAGTTGGTTTTCTCTCTGTGTTTTCAAGTGCTCTTAGAAGTCAACATAGCTTCACCTTCTATACTTCATTTCCTTGATCCAAAACTTCTGCCCAATGATCATACCATGTGTATAGTACAATGTAGAATTTTCTTACAAAATAATTTGGCCAAAAGGTATTTTCTAAATTTAGTTTTCCAAAAACCCCTGAATTGAGGTTTGCACTGCAAGTACTTGATTTGGGGTATGAAAAATCTTTCAAAGAGTATGTTTGATTCCTATTAGGTATAGGACTCCCAAAAACCACAAAAGTATAATTTTAAAAGTCATTTTTCTATTTTATTTAAAGGCTTTTTCTTTAGGCTAGAAATGGTCTTTAATAGGTTAAAATTATTTTAATACTTTAAAAATATTCGTGAAAATTTAGGGAAACTCAATGGACATATATTGTCCATATATAAGAGTTTCAACACATGGTAATGTTCAAAATATTGGTCAAACCCCTCAAAAACCCTTTCTAGATATTTCAAGCTTTTGAAATATTTACAAAGGAAATATTCTCTAAGAATTCCAAGAAAATTCTAGAATGTCACATATAACATGTTGGATGATCTTGCCAAGCCTCGTGTCTTGGAGAACAACATAACATCAATAAATCTTCTCAAAACCATCCCTGACCATTTTGAAGTTTGAGCAACTCTACATTGCCAAACATGTCCAAATGTTCTCAAACTTGGTGCACATGCTCCAATGGTCTAATTATGTATCTAGACCAAATGGCACTAGATGGAGAAAATGATATCTTGATCAAAGTGCCTCAAAACCCTCTCTGTCCAGAACCAAATTTGAACAACTTTACATTGTCAACTTTCTTGCTCTCAACCTTTGTGGGCATGCTCTAAACCCCAAATGATGACAGTGCACCAAGTGGTGCATCAAGGAGAATAGTTTTGCATGTCTAGATCTTGGAAAACTCATTTATGTTGATTTCTAGGGTTTACAAAAGTTGCATTGGCAACTTTGCCCAAATGGACTCAACCTTGGTGGAACCTATTATTATCTCATGCCATTTGACCCTGTCAAGACTCATGACAAGAGGAGTTCATCTCCTTGCCCAAACCAGCAACAAACACCTTCTGCCATTTTACTAAAACCCCTGTTTTGACCACTTCCACTCTTCTCCATGACCTCAACTTTTTACCACAGCCCCTCCTAGACCTCTTCTACCTCAAGTAGCAATGGCTGCATCTCAGATCAATAATTGAGGGGTGAAACCACCGCTTTTACCTCTCTGGACAGCCCTTGCACCCCTCTTCCTCACCTCCCTCCTCACTCCAGTGGCCACCCAAGGCATCCAAGGATTTCCCCACATTCTTTAATCCTCCCTAGAGCTACCAAACATGCTTGTCCGTGCCCACTTTTCCAAAAAATGGCATGCCAGCCATTTGCATGCTCTGGAGCACGCTACAGTGCGCTCCCGCACTGTAGCCGCCCCCTGCCAACCACCTCCGGCCACCTCGGGCCTCCCCAGCACGCCCGACGATGCGCCTCGACGTCTGCGACACGTCACGCCTCTGTCCCCCTCCTCCCTCTCCCTCCTGCTGCCCTTGCTCGCATGCGTGCCGGCCGCTCGAGAGCTCCAATGAGCGGCCTCACACGCGCGAGCCCTCTGGAACCTCCCGCTCCTTATCTCCCTCCCCCTGGTCCTAGACCACCCCCAGGAAAGCCCCTGGCTCAAGGCTGAGCCCTCCCGCGGGCTCCAGCGACGGCTGCAAGCTCGACGGTGCACCACCCCGGACCCCGTTCTCTCCATCCCTTGAGCTCTCTTGCCTCCTAGCGATCACCAGCAGAGCCCCAGCTCCCCTTCCCCTCACCGTGCTCGAGATCGAGCCGAGTGCCGCCACCTCGAGTCATCGGTGTTTGCCCGGTAAGAGACTCCTCCGCCGCTCCTTTCGCTCGATCTGGAACCACAGCAAGACCCTGACTCCTTCCCCCTCCTTTTCCCCTTCGTTTGTAGCCGGAGTCGACCGGAACAACCACCGCCCGACGCACCTCTGCCGTGCTTCCTCATCCCCAGCGAACTAGGCAACTCCGGCGATGTCCACCACCACCACCCGAATGGCGACTCCACGCTGAGTCCAACGGTGCCATCATCTCACCCCCCATGTCCTGCTTCGCCACCGGTGAGCACGCCGGCCCTCTAGTCGCAAGGTCAGAGATGACAGGCGGGCCCCGCCTGTCATCTTCACCTCTCTCTCGCCCCCTCTCTCTCCCACTGGCAGCTGGGGCCCGCCCGTCAGGTTCAAACCTGGCGCGCGCGCGCGCTGCTCGGCTTGCCTGGGCCGAATCGCCTCTAGGCCTGTGCGCTGCGGCTGTTTTGGCCCAATTGCACAGTGGCCTTTTTCCTTTTCTTTTTCTGTAACTTTTCCAAAAATTCCACAGGATTAAATATTCATCCAAATGCAATAATTCCAAATCCCATATTTTTCTAAAAATCCCACCTATTTAATGGTGTAACTTTCATAAATATCCATCAAACTTTTCTGCACTGTTCAAATTTAAATTCAAATTTGAGCATTTATATTCCCCTCTGAAAATCCATTTATCCTATTTCACAACTCCAGATCCATAACTAGTAATTTTCCCCTTCTTAGGTTTCCCCCTAGTATTTATCAAAAATAAGTTAACAATTTTCTGAGCACTTTGGTTTTTCTATTTTACTATTGCCTTATTTTCTCGTTATTTTCTTGCGACGATTAGATCCCGTATTAGACGAAGTTGCTGAAGAAGAAGAAGGAGAAGGATTTGAAGAACTTGAGGACCAAGCCAAACAAGGCAAGCAGCCCTTTGACCATCACACCCCTCTTGTTCATCGGTACCCTTCTTCCGATTGCATGATGATGAAATATGACGGTGGTAAACATGTTGTGAACCACCCCATGATGCATACCCCTACTCATGACCTTACCTTATTCATGATTGCATTGTCAAGAGACTAGTTGATGCATAATGATGCATGTGTACCTAATGCCCTTGGGAGATGTTGAACTAACTTCACCACTTGAGGAAGAAGTGGTGTACCAAAGAGTGCTTTTGGTGTGTGTGTGTGTAAAATGATGGATTAGATTTATGTGTGATTACCGTCCCAATCAAACATGTGCAACCACTCTAACCCTTTATGGGATGGGGCATTATTGATTACTTAGGCTGATACTAGCATGGTGGCCACATTACTAGTGATAGGGATGACTTGAGGTCACTCTCGGGATGGGGTCGTGCTTGGATAGGCAGCCATGACTGTTTTCACAGGGCACCGGACACAACGTTGGTCCCTTCATGTATGCGTAATAATGTGAAAAGGGCATAGTCCCATGATCTTTTGCTTATACACGAGGGTCGTGTATCAACAAGTGGACCCTATGTTAGTGTCGTCTAGGGAAAGGTAATGATCGGGTGCTTCCCCTGAGTACTTGAGGTACTGCGGGATTGTGGATGACACGAAAGCTTCCCGGATCTTGTTGGTAAAGTGTGCAACCTCTACAGAGTGTCAAACTATTCGAATAGCCGTGTCCACGGTCAGGGACAGTTGGGAGGTGCTACTTAAACTATGTCCAGAAATTTTACAATCTCGGTGCATGTGTGTGTGGAAGAGAACTATTTGTGTCAAGGTGGTGACTTGACATGTTGAATGAAATGGCATTTATCCAAACCCTATTTATGTTGATATCTGTAACCTGTTCTCAAGGTTGCCCATGTTCATTGATGCATATCTCACAAGTTCATAGGACATCTCAACTAGCTTGAAGCTAGGTTGCTTACTTGTTGTACAGTTGCATTGTTACATTGAACCAAATCATGGGTTGCTTGCGAGTACATTCAAAGTACTCATTGGCTTGCCACTAGTTATTTAATTGGCCAGGCATGGAAGAGCAGAAGTTCGAAGAAGAGTTCTTTGGAGACGAACATGTGAACTAGGACGTTTCCCAATAAGAATGCCTGTAGGGTTAAGGCAGATGGCATGGGTTCTACTTATCGACGAAGATTTCCGCTGCTTAAGTTTATTTGGTATTCAGCCCCTATGGCTTTATCTATGTAAGACATAACCATAATGGTCATAATTTGTGTAAGACGGTATGTATGGATGTAAGACTCTTGTTATTCAGCTTCTGTGTGTTCAGTGAGCATTGATCTCTAGGATCACTGTACACGTGCATTCGGTGATCACGACTTATGAGTCAGGGTCCCCACAACTTTGTTGCATGGGCCCTATCGCACTAGCATCAAACATTTGCCGGGGGCCCAGCCTTGCCGGGACCAGGCCCTGCCGGGGAGGGTTCTGGTTCACCATCCATCGACTCTGTCGTTGCTGCTGCTTCTTCATCGACCTCCCTCTGTGCCACCAGTGTGGCGCTAACCTGAAAGTGCAACTATCCCTAGGTGGTTTTGGTAATTCCTAACAACATATAGCTCATTGAGCTAACATTATTCCATCATGAATATTTCAGGAAAAGCTCAATGAATGGCATGGCATGGATGAGAAAAATGGACCCCTCAAAATGCTAAGGATAAAGGGATTGGCTCAAGCTCAAAAACTCAAGACTCTACATTTTATATTTTAGTGATCCAAGATCACATTGAGTCTATAGGAAAAGCAAATACTATCAAGGAGGGATGAGGTGTCGCTTAATGAGTTTCTTGCTCCATAGTGCTTAGTGATATGCTCCAAAGCCCTCAACTACCTTCTCACATCCACATATGACCTAAACCAAAAGTCAAATTCGGCCCTACCGATTCTTTCTATCCGGCGCCACCGAGTTCAGATGTCATAGCCACTGCCACAAACCCTAGGCAAATCGGTCTCACCGATAGGGATCTCGGTCTCACCGAGATGGGATTGTAATCTCTCTATTTCCCTTCGTAATGTTTCGGTACCACCGAGATGAGCGATCGGTCCCACCGAGATTGCAATGTAAACTCCCTGTTTCCTTTTCGTAACATTTCGGTCCCACCGAAATGAGCGAACCGGTCCCATCGAGTTTACCTGACCAACTCTCTGGTTAGCTTATTACCAAAATCAGTCCCACCGAGTTTGTGGAATCGGTCTCACCAAGATTACGTTAAGCCCTAACCCTAACCATATCAGTCCTACCGAGTTGGAAGTTGGTCCCATCGAAAATCCTAACAGTCACTAGATTTGCTGAATCGGTCTGACTGAGTTCCCCAATTCGGTCCCACCGAGTTTGGCAAGTTGTGTGTAACGATTAGATATTGTGTGGAGGCTATATATATCCCTCCACCTCCTCTTCATTCGTGGAGAGAGCCATCAGAATGAACCTACACTTCCAACTTGCTGTTTCTGAGAGAGAACCACCTACTCATGTGTTGAGGCCAAGATATTCCATTCCTACCATATGAATCTTGATCTCTAGCCTTCCCCAAGTTGCTTTCCACTCAAATCTTCTTTCCACCAAATCCATATCCTGTGAGAGAGAGTTGAGTGTTGGGGAGACTATCATTTGAAGCACAAGAGCAAGCAGTTTATCATCAACACACCATTTGTTACTTCTTGGAGAGTGGTGTCTCCTAGATTGGCTAGGTGTCACTTGGGAGCCTCCGACAAGATTTTGGAGTTGAACCAAGGAGTTTGTAAGGGCAACGAGATCGCCTACTTCGTGAAGATCTACCGCTAGTGAGGCAAGTCCTTCGTGGGCGACGGCCATGGTGGGATAGACAAGGTTGCTTCTTCGTGGACCCTTCGTGGGTGGAGCCCTCCGTGGACTCGCGCAACCATTACCCTTCATGGGTTGAAGTCTCCATCAACGTGGATGTATGACAACACCACTTATCGGAACCACGACAAAAACATCCGTGTCTCTAATTGCACTTGAATCCTCCAAACCCTTCCCTTTACATTCTTGCAAGTTGCATGCTTTACTTTCCGCTCCTCATATACTCTTTGCATGCTTGCTTGAATTATGTTAAGATTGCTTGACTTGTGCTAAGATAGCTAAAATCTGCCAAAGACTAAAATTGGGGAAAGGATAAGTTTTATTTGGTCAAGTAGTCTAATCACCCCCCCCTCTAGACATACTTTCGATCCTACAAGTGGTATCAGAGCTTTGGTCTCCATTTGCTTTGATTTCCATAGCTTTTGGTAGTCATAGCCTTGGTTTCACAACCCAGGAGAGTATGGCGTCTAGAGAGGGAAATTATCACCGTAGAGGTCCTTACTTTGATGGTACTAATTTTGCTAGTTGGAAGCATAAGATAAAAATGCATATTCTTGGACATAACCCCGTCGTTTGGGCTATTGTGTGTATTGGCTTGCAAGATGAATTCTTTGATGGGAGAGAACCGAACCGTGAAGCTAGCGCGGAAGAGTTCAAGATGCTGCAATACAACGCTCAAGGTTGTGATATCCTCTTCAACAGATTGTGCCCCGAAGAATTCAACAAAATCAGCCGTCTTGAGAATGCAAAGGAAATTTGGGATACTTTGATTGATATGCATGAAGGTACCAACTCCGTCAAGGAATCCAAGTTGGATGTGCTTCAAAGTCAACTTGACAAGTTCAAAATGAAGGATGGTGAAGGTGTCGCAGAAATGTACTCTAGGCTTGCTCTTATCTCAAATGAGATTTCCGGCTTAGGAAGTGAAGAGATGACCGACAAATTCATCATCAAGAAGATCCTAAGAGCTTTGGATGGAAAATATGATACCGTGTGCACATTTATCCAAATGATGCCCAATTACAAAGACCTCAAGCCAACGGAAGTCATTGGAAGAATTCTTGCTCATGAGATGTCACTCAAGGATAAGGAGGAACTTCACAACAAGTCAAGTGGTGCTTACAAAGCCTCATGTGAATCCCCCACATCATCAAGTGAGAAACAAACCTTCAATGAAGAATTGAGCTTAATGGTGAAGAACTTCAACAAGTTCTACAAGAATAGAAGCAAAGAGAGAAGCTCCAAGTCAAGGTCCTACAATGACAAAAGATCTTCTAGTCGAGAGAGCAATTGCTACAATTGTGGGAGACCTGGACACTATTCCAATGAGTGTACGTCACCCTACAAACGAAGAGAAGAAGTAGAAGAGAAGAATCACCACCAAGAGAGAGGAGTAGTAGAGATGATCGTTATGAACGAAGAACATCCCGAAGAAGCAAGGATTCGGAAAGGAGGACAAATCATCCAGGAGCTACACAAAATGAAGACATCAAGCTCATGTTGGTGAATGGGTATCCGGCTCTGACTCCGACAATCACTCCGAGAGAAGCTATCACTCTGACTCCGAATATACTCAAGATGAAGGTGTTGCCGGTCTAGCACTTGTGTCAACCAACTCCTACGACATATTTAATTCACCAAATGAAGGACTTGGAAAATGCTTCATGGCTATAGGCCCAAAGGTAACACACCCCGAGTATGTTGATTTCAATAGTGATGAAGATGACTTGTTAGGTGATGATGATTTACTTGTTGACAACTCTAGTGATGAATACTGTGACGAAACGTCAATTAATCATGCTAATCAAGATAAAACGAATGACAATGATAAGGAGAAGATTGATCTTCTAACTAAAGAACTAAACACTCTTAAGTTAGCTCATGAAACTATCTTAGAAGATCATCGAGAACTTTTAAGGACTCATGAGAAGTTACGCTTTGAAAAGCTCAACTTTGAGCAAGAGCATGAGTTCTTAAAGGCAATCAATGATGATCTCCGTAAGAAAAGTTCTTCTTACATTGCCTAGCGTTTACTCTTATCTACTTACATGCCTCAAGTCATGTCTATTAACAAGAACAAGAAGGATTCTTCCTGTAGTAGTAACAATAATCATGCTAAATCTAATGTTGTTGCTTCTAGTAGTTCTCTTGATTCCACTAATGATTCTCTTAGCCAAGTTACACTTGAGCAAGAAAATAGCTTATTGAAGGGAATTATAGAGAAAGGTGTTTACAAGAGCCTTGCTGGGAGTAAGCAATTTCAGGAAATTGTACGCAAGCAAGGAAGGCACCGGAAGAACCAAGGTGTTGGTTTTGAATGAAAGCTCAATGCAAATGGAGTTGAGTGGGAAGAAGATGAATACCCTAAGACGAAGTTTGTTCCTCAACAAGAGAAGTATGATCCTACTTCCTTCAAGGGGACACAAGCTCAAGATGATCTTCCACCACAAGACCACAAGCAAAAAGGCAAGGATAAGCTTCAAGAGGAGATTGATGCATTTGAAGAAGCTCCAAAGGCCTTGGTCAAGTGGGTTCCCAAGACTACGTCAAGCTCTACTTCATCAAGTACGACTACAACTCCATGGATTCCCATCAAGATGATGTGGATCCCAAAGAAGAAGAACTAGAGAGTTCTTGAGGGTGACTCCGCCAACATATTTCACTCATATCATTTTGGCAACAACAAGTGCAATCAACTTTCACATCTTGCACTAGTTCAAGGAGTCACAAACCCTCTTGTTGGTAAGACAAGGGACAAGGTAACCTAATGCTTTCATAGACATCATCTTATGTGTGCATCACTCTATGTCTATGGATATCCTTGTTTGTTCCTTGTGGGACTAACCCGTGTAGGTATTGAAAGTGCAACTCACTCCAAAGGATTGCTCCAAATGATCTACATCAACTTTGAGCATCCACATCTTCAACACCTACATGAAGTCATCATCGACAAAACCCAAGGTTAGTTCATCCCTCTGAGGGGGGATCTCACATCTAGGGGGAGATTTACTCTAAGAATTGAGTCAAAGCAACTCTAATGGTGTGAAAACATCAATGCATTATGTAAAAGTGGTAACCCCACTTGAGCTTAAACGATGAGTATGACCTATGATCAAATGTTCTCATTTGACTCCTAAGTCAATATACTCATATATAGATGACCTAGTCATCGCCAATTGCTTGATAGATGCTAGAATTGGTTGTGCATGCTTTGCCACATATTTCATTTGCCATTTTATTGTGTGAGCATGTTGGTTGCATATTTTACTTATTCGAGGACATCCACTTGTTGCTTTGATTGATTGGTTTCTCTTTCTTTTGCCAAGTGGATGGACAAGAATGCCTAAGAACCTTCTCTAGCTATCTATGCTTTTCTTGTCTCAAACTCTATTCATGCTACATCACAAAATTTGATCAAGTCAGATTCAAACCACTCTGTGTGAGGAGCACTCGGAGTCCCCGATTCGTCATAGACTTAAACTTCCAAAACTTCTTTGTGCATTTCGGTCTGACCGATTCTTCCATTTCGGTCATACCGAGATCACTAAGTCGATCTAGGTTTTCAATCACAGTGCAACTGATTTGAACTTCTCGGTCACACCGAGTTGCTGTAACTGTCAGTAGTCATGCATCTCGGTGCCACCGAGTTGTTACACTCGGTCACACCGACAGGGTCGGGCTATATATACCCACGGGCAAAAATTTGGAAACTTTCTCTGAACTCTTTCGCCCGCGCGTAGCCCGCTCTGCCTCTAGGGTCTCCGGATCGTCCTCCTCGTCGCCAGCTGCCAACAGTCGCTCGTCTCCGCCACCGTCAACGGAAATCAACCCCACCATTGTCGTCGTAGCGAGTTCATCGCCGAACTAGGGTATGGCCTCGATCACTGTGCTATCCCCTTCTGATTCCTAGCACATTGTGTTCGCCATGAATCTTGCCACGATTGAAACTATCCTATCTAGTAAAAACACTCCTTAGATTAGAGATGAATTGAAAATTTAGGGTTAGGTTTCCGCCAAAACCATCTCGGACCCACCGAGTTGTAGAACTCGGTTCCACCGATTCGGCTAAGGCCATTGCACATGTGATTCTCGGTCTGACCGAGAATTGCAAATCGGTGTGACCGAGTTCGGGACTTTGTGAAACCCTAGCAGTCTCGGTGCCACCGAACTGTGACTCGGTCTGACCGAGTTCACTAGTTCAGGTTCCAAAAGCTGCTTCAGTATCACTGAGTTTACAAATCGGTTGATCTGAAATGCTTTCTGTGGAAAACTAAAACTAAGTTTTTGACTCATTCTTTTGCAAAAACCTCTGTATTTGGTGATGCTCATCCACTCTATCTCATCTATATCTTTTCACAGGGTCCGCAGTCAGTTTTTGCAATATGTCTGATCAAAGTGATAGCCAGAACAAGTCAGAGGAGCAGGGTCAAATGAGTGAGGGCACTAGTCCCTCTAGCAGCTCTAATGAGGGTAGCAGGAGCACCCCAAGCAACTTACCCAAAGCTGCCACCAGGGCCAGAAAGAAGAAGACCTCAGAATCTGAGGATGAAGACTATGTGGTAGTTGAGGATGAGGCCACTTCCAAGAAGAAGGTGCTCAAAAAGGAGTATGGCACAACTGCTGCCATTAAGCCTGGTATGAAGACCAAAGTACCTGCAAAGAGAACTCCCATGTCTAAAGCCAGAGCCTCTACTCAAGTACCTTTGGAATCTCAACCCAAAGAGGCTGCTGCAGAAGGGAAGAAGAGGAAGGAAAGGGTCAAGAAGACCATGGCCAGATTTGTTGGAAATCCTTCCATGATGGAAAGGAGGAAGAAGAAGAGGTTGCTGCACTAGCACCCAAGGCTCAGAAGCTTATGGGTGATGCTATCAGGTCAGGGGCTGCTTCATCAAAGCCCAAAGAAGTACCCAAAACTGCCTCCAAGCCCAAGACTGCACCTAAGAGGAATACCAGGAACATATCTGATGCTGAGAAGAACAAGGCCCCAGTGCCTGAAACTGTTGCTGAAGAGGAAGATGATGAAGAGCATGTCTTGAGAAAATTGAAGCCAAAAATTCTAGATCATAATGATACTCATCCCGTGGTTGAGAACACGAAGCTGAGAAAGGATGCATTCCTTAGACAATGGAGGTTGTCTGATCCTTATGCAGTCAGGAGGAGAATTGTTGTTGACTACAGGTTCCATACAATGGAACAACAGGATTTCTACGAGACAGTGTTGCTGGACAAGAAGCCAATAGTGTGTGACATGAGGTGGGTTGACTAGACCTACATGAACGAGAATGAAGAACACTAACCTAGTGTGTATGACAGTTTCAGTGCTTGTGGAGTGGCAGATTTTGATGGGCAGAAGCTCACAAAGTGGAATGTTGAGCTCATAATGCAATTCTACTCCATAGCACACTTCTATCCAGATGGTAGGATACTATGGATGTCTGAAGGTACTAGGTACCAATCATCAATTGAAGAATGGGATAATATGATCAATGCACCTAAGGAGAAAGAGGATGACTTGGATTTCTATGCCAAGAAGAAGATGGATCACAACTCTATGGCACATATGTACAAGGAGATCCCAGATGCTACTGTTGAAACACACAAGTTTGGATCAGTACATTACCTTCTGTCAGGACTGCCAACCATCAACTAGATCCTCAGGCACACTCTCTTGCCCAAGTCAGGTGATCACAACATGATCAGAGGCCATGCAATAAATCTGCTACACTTATTTGATGTGCCACAGAAGTTCAAGGTCATGAGCCTTATAATTGAAACTATCAAGAGGACAGTAGCTGACCAAAAGAGAAGTTGTGGGTATGCCCCACAGATCCAGGAGCTGATTAGCTCCAAGATGAGCACTGGCACATACTTGTTGGACAAGGATCACATGTCTATCTATCCACACATTGAGGACAACCAAGTGGTTATGGATGAAGATGAACCGTCTTCTGTGCATGCTCAAGCAAAGAAGGAGAAGGCAAGGAGAGAGAAGGCTACCAAGATGCCAACAATGGAAGAGGCATCTCAGTACTTTTTGAAGAGCAAACAAGATCAGCTTGGCTACTTGATTGCATCCACTCTGAGGATTGAGAAGGGGCTGGCCACCTTGACTCAAAACCAGGAGAGCCTAGAGAGGATCATGGAGCAGAAGTTCTTTGACTTGGATGTGAAGGTAACTGAGATCCAGTCTGTTGTTGAGCAACTTCAGGATGATATGCAGGAGAGGAAGGGCAAGACTACCACTGATGCATTTGCCAGAGTGCCTAGATCTTAGAGATCAGCTACAATGCCAATGACAGACACCAGAGCCACTTCATCTGCACTAGCTACAGCTCCAGTGCAACCAGCTCCAGCACCTACTCCTCCAGCTCCATCCACATCTACTGAAGTCTTCGTCCAAGGAGCCATCTCTACACCACCACCTGAAGATCAAGCCTGAGAGACGATTTAGTGCTATGCATTTTCTATGAACTTTTTGATAACTTGTTGCCAAAGGGGGAGAAAAATGTATAGATCATAGGCTTCGAGAGAGAGTGTTTATTTTTTATTCTCTCTTGCTTTGGTGGTTGAACTTTATTTGCTTGTTTGAGATACTTTATGTCTGTGTGATACCTGGATGATCATGTGTTTGACCAGTTGCTACATTTATGCTTGTTGGATGACATTATCCTTTTTATCTCTATATGATCATTCACTTTGCTTGGTGATGAGTTCATGTATTCTGTTATTATCATTTTGAGCACTCCACCAAGATGTATGTGACATGGAAGAGTAACCCATGAGCCTAACTCTTTGTGCATTTGCAGTCCAAAGCAAATCTTAAACTATGCACAAATTTAGGGGGAGCTCTTGCTTATCACATACTTCTCAAGGTGACAGTGTTTTTCACTCTTATTATCATTTGTCGAAGCTTTGATCTATATGTTGTCATCAATTACCAAAAAGGGGGATATTGGAAGTGCAACTATCCCTAGGTGGTTGTGGTAATTCCTAACAACATATAGCTCATTGAGCTAACATTATTCGAAGATGAATATTTCAGGAAAAGCTCAATCAATGGCATGGCATGGATGAGAAAAATGGACCCCTCAAAATGCTAAGGATAAAAGGATTGGCTCAAGCTCAAAAGCTCAAGACTCTACATTTTATATTTTAGTGATCCAAGATCACATTGAGTCTATAGGAAAGGCCAATACTATCAAGGAGGGATGAGGTGTTGCTTAATGAGTTTCTTGCTCCATAGTGCTTAGTGATATGCTCCAAAGCCCTCAACTACCTTCTCACATCCACATATGACCTAAACCAAAAGTCAAACTCAGCCCTACAAATTCTTTCTATCCGGTGCCACCGAGTTCGGATGTCATACCCACTGCCACAAACCCTAGGCAAATCGGTCTCACCGATAGGGATCTTGGTCTCACCGAGATGGGATGGTAATCTCTCTGTTTCCCTTCGTAACATTTCGGTACCACCGAGATGAGCGATCGGTCCCACCAAGATTGCAATGTAAATTCCATGTTTCCTTTTCGTAACATTTCGGTCCCACCAAAATGAGCGAACCGGTCCCACCAAGTTTACCTGACCAACTCTCTGGTTAGCTTATTACCAAAATCAGTCCCACTGAGTTTGTGTAATCGGTCTCACCGAGATTACATTAAGCCCTAACCCTAACCATATCGGTCCTAGAGAGTTGCATGTCGGTCCCACCGAATATCCTAACGGTCACTAGATTTGCTGAATCGGTCCGACCGAGTTCCCCAATTCGATCCCACCGAGTTTGGCAAGTTGTGTGCAACAGTTAGATTTTGTGTGGACGCTATATATACCCCTCCACCTCCTCTTCATTTGTGGAGAGAGCCATCAGAACGAACCAACACTTCCAACTTGCTGTTTCTGAGAGAGAACCACCTACTCATGTGTTGAGGCCAAGATATTCCATTCCTACCGTATGAATCTTGATCTCTAGCCTTCCCCAAGTTGCATTCCACTCAAATCTTCTTTCCACCAAATCCAAATCCTGTGAGAGAGAGTTGAGTTTTGGGGAGACTATCATTTGAAGCACAAGAGCAAGGAGTTTATCATCAACACACCATTTGTTACTTCTTGGAGAGTGGTGTCTCCTAGATTGGCTAGGTGTCACTTGGGAGCCTCCGACAAGATTGTGGAGTTGAACCAAGGAGTTTGTAAGGGCAAGGAGATCGCCTACTTCGTGAAGATCTACCGCTAGTGAGGCAAGTCCTTCTTGGGTGACGGCCATGGTGGGATAGACAAGGTTGCTTCTTCGTGGACCCTTCGTGGGTGGAGCCCTTCGTGGACTTGCGCAACCATTACCCTTCGTGGGTTGAAGTCTCCATCAAGGTGGATGTACGATAGCACCACCTATCAGAACCACGACAAAAACATCCGTGTCTCCAATTGCGTTTGTATCCTCCAAACCCTTCCCCTCCAAACCCTTCCCTTTACATTCTTGCAAGTTGCATGCTTTACTTTCCACTGCTCATATACTCTTTGCATGCTTGCTTGAATTATGTTAAGATTGCTTGACTTGTGCTAAGATTGGTAAAATCTACCAAAGACTAAAATTGGAAAAAGGATAAGTTTTATTTGGTCAAGTAGTCTAATCACCCCCCCTCTAGACACACTTTCGATCCTACATAACCACTTGATTCGTTGCTGCTAGATACAACAGCAACACTTCTTGTGGTTTGGGCGCAACCAGCACTCAGGCAGAGGAGAGGTATTTCTTAAAATCTTGCAGCGCCGCTTTGGCCTCCGGGGTCCACTCCATTGGGCCCGCCTTCTTCAAGATTTTGAAAAAGGGAAGGGCATGCTCACTGGACTTGGAGATGAATCTGCTCATGGCGGCGATGCAACCAGTGAGCCGACGGAGATCTTTGATCCGCTTAGGTGCCTCAGTTTGCTCAATGGCCTTGATCTTGTCTGGGTTTGCCTCAATCCCACGCTGCGACACAAAGAACCCGAGAAGCTTGCTGGACGGAATGCTGAAGACACACTTCTCAGGGTTCAACTTGAGGTTGATCTTGCACAAATTGGCAAACGTCTCTCCCAAATCTTGCACAAGTGTCGCCTTGTCCTTGATTTTGACCACTATATCATCCATGTAAGCTTCCATATTTCTATGTAGCTGGGGCTCAAAACCAATTTGGACTGCTCTTGCAAAGGTCGAGCCAACACTCTTCAACCAGAAAGGCATCCATAAAAAGCAATACGTACCACATGGGGTGATGAATGTTGTCTTCTCCTCATCCTCTCTTGTCATGAAGATCTGGTGGTACCCTGAGTAGGTGTCGAGGAATGATAGAAGGTCGCACCCGGCCGTGCAGTCAACAATCTGGTTGATGTGCGGTAACAGGAAAGGATCTTTTGGACAATCTTTATTGATATCTATGTAATCAATACAAAACCTCCACTTCCCGTTTGCCTTGTGCACCATTACCGGATTGGCCAGCCACGTCGGATGGAGCACCCCTCTTACCAAGCCTGCCGCCTCTAGCTTCCTGATCTCTTCTGTGATCTACTCTTGCCTCTCCAGAGCTTGCTTGCTGACCTTCTGCTTGACGGACCGCGCATGAGGACATACAGCAAGATGGTGCTCAATCACTTCCCTGGGAACACCGGGGATGTCGGATGCTTGCCATGCAAACACATCAACATTTTCCCGTAGGAAACTGACGAGCTCGCTTTCCTATTTTTCATCAAGGGTGGAGCTTATGGTGAAAGATGCTCCTGTGCCGTCCTCCTTGACGGACACCCTCTTGGTCTCTGGTGGTGTAGCTCTGGACTTCTTCCTCTTGCCGGTGGAGCTCTCTAGAACATCCTCAACGGGAGCGCAACACCCTCAAGAGGTGCGCTTGCCAGAGTGGGTGCGAGAGGTCTTGCCTGTCTTCTTCCCTCCCGGGGCTTTATCGGCAGGACAAAGTGCCTTGGCGGCAGCTACTGCAAATGCTTCTCGATAGAGTTGGTCAGCGCAAATTGGCGCATCTTTCTTGTCGGAGGGGACGGTGATGATGTTCATCGGCCCGGGCATCTTCAGTGTGTTGTAGGCGTAATGAGAAGCCGCCATGAACTTGGCCAGCACTGGGCGGCCGAGGATCCCATTGTAGGGCAAGGGGATTTTGGCTACATCGAAGACTATCCTCTCCGTCCTGTAGTTCAACTCGCCTCCAAACGTCACGGGTAGGGTGACCTTTCCCTTCGCCTAGCTCCTCCCCGGGTTGACCCCTTGAAATGTACCCGTCTCCTCGAGGTCTCCATCAGGGATCTGCAGCCTCTTGATCACTACAGGCGAGATCAAGTTCAGACCGGCCCCGCCGTCAACTAGCATCTTTGTCACCTTGAGGTGGCAGATCGTTGGTGAAACCAACAACGGAAAGCACCCGACCGCAGTAGTGCGGTCAGGGTGGCCCTCGGTGTCAAAGATGATAGGCATGCTGGACCACTTCAGTGGCTTCTGTGCATCGAGTGACGGCTCCACTGCCATGATCTCACGCGCCCACTGCTTGAGCTAGCGGTGGGATGCATGCAGCAAGGCGCCACCGTCGAACCACATGGCCTCTGTAGCTTTCTGGAACTCGTGGTCGCCGGACTCATCGTCCTCGTCATAATCATCGTCCTCCTTCTTCTTGTCGCGGCCCTGGGCGGGCCTCTCTTGTTGATTATCCTTGCTGCGGCGGCCTCCTTGGCCGCCACGCTTCTTGTCGGACCCTTCGGCACCGTCTTGGCCCTTCTCATTGTCCATCCGTTCATACTCGACCTTCTGCTTCTCAGCGAGCAGCTCAACTTGTCGGAAGTTCTAGAGGTCGTGGCCTTTGGTGCGGTGGATCTTGCAATACTACTTGTCCAAGCCCCCTGGTTTGTCGGCAGCCGCCAAGGCCCGGCAAGCAGCACACCCGGCAACCTCCTTGCCGGGGTCGCTTGCCTTGGAATTTTTGGCAGTGCCGGTGTCGTCGGATCCCTTGACGGCAAGCACAGTGTTGCCCTTGTGCTTTCTACTACGGTGTCGGCCCTTCTTTGCTGGGGCGGCGGTGTCGTCTGTGGAGTCAGTTTCTGTGTCGGCATCCTCACCGGGGTACTTCCTCCCCTCTTCAGCTCGAGCGCACCGATCGGCCAGAACATAAAGCTCGGCCACATCCTTGACCTTGTTCATCACCAGCTCCTCACGCATCTTGCGGTTGCGCACATTCTGATGGAATGCACTGATCACGGTGGCAGGATGAACGTCTGGGATGTTATACTGCACTCGGCTGAACCTTTGGATGTACTTGCACAAGTTTCCTCCCTCCTTCTGGGGATGATGTGCAAATCGCTCACCTGGCCATGAGCTTGATGACCTCCAGTAAAGGCGGCAACAAACTCATGACACAGATCCGACCAAGAAGAAATGGAATCCACCGGCAAGTGCATCAACCATGACATAACACTGGGCTTGAGTGCCGACGGGAAGTAATTGGCAAGCACCTTATCATCGTGGCCCCCAGCAGCTTGGATCGCGATGGTGTAGATGCTGAGGAACTCTGACGGGTGAGTCTTGCTGTTGTACTTCTCGCCAACGTCGGCCTTGAACGTGCGGTGGGTGGGCCACTGGAACTGCCGCAGCTCACGGGTGAAGGCCGGGCAGCCCAGCTCGTAGTGTAGGCCACCGTAGCCTCCCGGTGCTGGGTGGTCCATAGTGGGCCCTGTCCGCCTGTCCAACTGATGGCGCGCATCACGCCAGCGCTCGATGGTGGTTCGAGACTCTCCAAGGGCTCGCACCCGAAGAACTGGACTCTGGTCACGATGGGTTCGTGGATCGGACGACGCCATGGAGATATCATCACGAGCGTCATCGCGACGGATCGACACCCGCGGTGGCTGGCGTGGTGGAGGAGAGTGCACCATGGCTGCATCACCCCTGGCCCATCCACCGCTGGCATGCGGAGGCTCGACGGAGCGACGGCCTACGGGCCCCGCTGGTCGCGGCTCATCTTTGTTGGTGATGTCGACAAGGCTCCGGACAGTGGCTCTCCATTCGTCGACCTTCTTCGCAATAGGAGGAAAGTCGAGGATCAGCTGCACGCGCGCCAGAGCTTCTGCTGGTGTGGGCGGCGGCGAAAGCTGCATGGATCATGACACGCTTCAACTTCTAACTATGTTAGAAGGAGCTCTATCACAACCCTGCGGGTTCCCGCCATTTTCGAAAGCACCTCGGCATGCATGCTGGCCTTCCTCGTCACGTGAAGGGCGCGCAGGACTCTTCCCAGGGTGGCGCCCAGGGTCACCAGTGGGGCGGCGCTGCTCATCGCGCACTGCTTGATAAGAGCACACCGTGGGCGCCGGTGTTGGTGTCTTGGAGGCCGCCGTGCCGCCGTCTGGCGGCATGACGACGCCCCTGGAGGGCCCCGTGCCGCCTGCGGGGGGCCCAACTCCATCTCTGGAGTTTGGGGCGTGTGGCTCGTCGCCTGGCGGACGAACAACACCGCTCACCAAGCCCGGACTGCAAGGGTGATGTGGGTGTTCGCGGGCCGTGCCACAGGTGAGGGAGTCCTAGATTAGGGGGTATCCGAACAGCTGGACAGCCGGACTGTGTACATCGCCCGGACTATTGAAGCGTGAAGATACAAGACTCAAGACTTCGGCCCGTGTCCGGATGGGACTCTCCTTGGCGTGGAAGGCAAGCTTGGCGATCCAGATATTGTGTTTCCTTCCTTGTAACCGACTCCATGTAAACCCTAGCCCTCTCCGGTGTCTATATAAACTGGAGAGGTTGGTCCTTAGAAGGCCGATCACAATTACAATCATACCATCATAGGCTAGCTCTTAGGGTTTGGCCTCTACGATCTCGTGGTACATCTACTCTTGTACTACCCATATCTTCAATATTAATCAAGTAGGAAGTAGGGTTTAACCTCCATCAAGAGGGCCCGACCCTGGGTAAACATCTCTGTCCCTTGCTTCCTGTTACCATCTGCCTTGACGCACAGATCGGGACCCCCTACCCGAGATCCGCCGGTTTTGACACCGACATTGGTGCTTTCATTAAGAGTTCCTCTGTGTCGTTGCTACAGGGCTTGATGGCTCCTCCAATCATCAACAACACGGTATAGGGCGAGACTTTTCTCCCCGGACAGATCTTCGTGTTCGGCGGCTTCGCACTGTGGGCCTATTCGCTTGGCCATCTGGAGAAGATCGACAGCTATGCCCCCGGCCACCAGGTCAGGTTCGGAAACTTGAACTACATGGCGGACATTCGCGGAGACTTGATCTTCGATGGATTCGGGCATGTGCCAGGAGCACCGAACAGCCACGATGAGCATGGCTTAGACCTGCTGTCAGACGATGCGCGGGATATCACCCCGACAGAAGCCTCGGATCTAAATCCGGAGCAGGTTGCATTGCCTAAGGACGGAGGGCTGGACCACGCCCCGCAGGCCGCACACTCATCAGTGGTGGAGCCGAACACAGGTCTCACCTCTGTGGAAGCTTGTAACCCTGGGGCCCCGGACTCTCATCCGGTTGTTGGTTCCGGTCCGCACACCCTTGAGCCAGCCGAGCCAGGCTGGGCTCCGATAACAGAGTTCACCACTGCGGACATCTTTCAGCACTCGCCCTTTGGCGACATGCTGAAATCATTGAAGTCTCTCTCTTTGTCAGGAGGCTCCGGGCCGAACTATGTCCGACTTGAGTGGGAAGCAGGCGACGAAGGAATTCATTGCCCACCCACCACCCACTTCATTGCCATGGTCGATGATTTAACCGACGTGCTTGACTTCAACTCCGAAGACATCAACGGTATGGACGACGACGCAGGAGAATTACAGGAGCCACCGCTCATAGGGCGGTGGACGGCCACCTCCTCATACGATATATATATGGTGGACACTCCGAAGGAAACCAATGGCGAGGAGGCAACGAAGGATAACCCCTCAGGAAGAAAAGAAAAGCATCGGCGTCACCGGCGCCGCTCCAAGCCCCGCCACAGCAATACCGGCCCCGGAGATGAAAGCAATCCGGATGGCGCCGAAGAGGAATATAACCCTGACCAGCCCGCCTTCGAGCAGGCCGAACAGGGAGATGAGCAGGTCAGCCCAGAAGAACAGGCGACGGACGGATACCCGGAGGAGGACAACTACATGCCCCCCTCCGAAGATGATATTAGCCTCGGTGATGACGAGTTCGGCGTGCCTGAGGATCCCGTGGAGCAGGAGCGCTTCAAGCGTCAGCTTATAGCCACTATGAGGAGCGTGAAGAAGAAGCAGCAGCAACTCCAAGCTGATCAAGACTTGCTCACAGATAGATGGACTGAAGTCCTGGCAGCCGAGTAATACGGACTCGAGCGCCAAACGGCTGACCGTCTACCCCATGGTCGGGATAAAACGGGATATCAGCCCGAATACCAGCCCGCACCCCCACGCAGATACACTACAGCCCAGGGCAACAGGCAGGACCAGCAAGATATTCTAGAAAACAAAGCAGGACAGCCAAGATCGATCTATGGATCGCGGGGCCGCGCCCCAGCATGCGACGATGACCGTCACGCCAGATACATTATCAACAAGTCCGGCCGGGCCGAACACAGCAACCCAGACCAATTCGAACTGCGTAGCCACATAGCCCGGCACAGAGGCGCCGCACACCCCCTTTGCTTCACTGACAAAGTGATGGATCATGAATTCCCAGAAGGGTTCAAACCCATAAACATTGAATCATACGATGGCACAACAGACCCCGCAGTATGGATCAAAGATTTCCTTCTCCACATTCACATGGCCCGTGGAGATGATCTACACACCATGAAGTATCTTCCCCTTAAGCTCAATGGACCAGCCCGGCACTGGCTAAACAGCCTGCTAGCAAATTCCATTGGCAGTTGGGAAAACCTGGAAGACGCATTCCTCAACAACTTCCAGGGCACATATGTGCGACCACCGGACGCTGATGACCTGAGCCACATTACTCAACAGCCCGGAGAATCAGCCATGAAATTCTGGACTCGGTTCCTAACTAAAAAGAACCAAATAGTTGACTATCTAGACATCGAAGCCCTGGTGGCTTTTAAGCATAATATCCGTGACGAGTGGCTAGCTGGACACCTCGGCCAGGAAAAACCCAAGTCCGTGGCAGCTCTCACAACACTAATGACCCGCTTTTGCGCGGGCGAGGACAGCTGGTTGGCTCGCAGCGGCACCACGCCACATTACGGCACTTCAGATGTCCGAGATAACAACGGCAAGCCACGACGCAGCAGACATAAGTGACGGAACAACGGCGACAACACTGAAGACACGACAGTAAACGCCGGATTCTGCGGATGCAAGTCCGGTCAGTGGAAAAAGCTGTTCAAAAGAAATAATCAAGGACCGTCCAGTCTGGGCTGCATACTGGAGCGCTCGTGCCAAATTCATGGCACCCCATACAAGCCAGCCAACCACACCAATAGAGACTGCTGGGTGTTCAAACAGGCCGGCAAACTAAACGTTGAAAACAAGGACAAGGGGCTGCACAACGACGATGACGAAGAGCCCCGGTGTCCGAACACGGGGGGACAAAAGAAATCCCCCCCCCCAGGAGAAAACGGTCAACATGATCTACGCCACTCACATCCCCAAGCGGGAACGGAAGCGAGCACTACGGGACGTCTATGTGATGGAGCCAATCGCCCCCAAATTCAACCCATGGTCAGCTTGTCCGATCACCTTTGATCGTAGGGATCATCCTACTAGCATCCGTCACGGCGGCTCAGCCGCATTGGTCTTAGACCAAATCATCGACAGATTCCACCTCACGCGAGTCCTTATGGACGGCGGCAGCAGCCTGAACCTGCTTTATCAGGACACAGTGCGCAAAATGGGCATTGACCCTTCAAGGATCAAGCCCACCAAAACCACCTTTAAAGGTGTAATTCCTGGAGTAGAGGCCCGCTGTACGGGCTCTATAACATTGGAAGTAGTCTTCGGATCCCCGGACAAATTCCGGAGCGAAGAGTTAATCTTCGATATCGTCCCTTTCCGTAGTGGTTACCACGCACTGCTCGGACGAACCGCATTCGCTATATTCAATGCGGTACCACATTATGCATACCTCAAGATCAAGATGCCAGGTCCGCGCAGGGTCATAGCAGTCAACGAAAACATGGACCGCTCTCTCCATACAGAAGAGCATACTGCAGCCCTCGCAGCAGAAGTACAATGCGGCCTCCTCCGGCAAACCACCAATCCGGCGACGACAACCTCAAGCACCGTCAAGCAAGTCCGGAGCACCCTGCAACAGGATCATCAGGAACGCCAAGAGCGTGATTAGCAGTCCGCCTCCGCTCAAGCCCCATCAAAGCAGCATTCGTGCCACGCGTACACAATTACGCACTCAAGATACCATGGGCATAGGTGGAGGCGCAACAACGACTCAGTCAATAGTGCGGGTAACCGCCAAATACCTTCATAATCTTTCCCTTTTACCTTTCAGGACATCTCTTTAGTGCAGCATCCTCAGAAGAGCCGGATTGTCGGACTTGCATGGGAGAGACAACCAAGGAGGCAACAGGCGTTGTGCACAGAAGGAAATACCCAGGTGGTATCTATTTACAATCATTATACCTGCTTTATCTATCTGTACACAGCCTGCCCCTTGATAGGACATGTCAAATAGTCCTATTTATCTCTGCTTAATGCATCCGTTGTAAACATACGCTTAAACGTATTATTCATCAATGGGGGATCATATATAGCATCAGCTCACTATTCTTATTTGAGCATTTTTTTCTCATAAATGTTCATTTGATATTGCATCCGTACACCTTGGTACGGTCAGTTTGCCAGGGGCTTCTTATGGCGCCCCATAATATGGCAAGACAAGTCCGAACACTTTCAACAGTGCGGCACCCCAAACTTATAGCATTATATGCATCAGCCCGAATCATGTCTTGGGTCTACAGTTGGGTTAGCCCGGCTCCCTTGTTTTGGTACCTTACGTTCCATTATATCGGCTAAGGTAGCGCAGGGAGAACTACTGCGATTGTGTCCCGGTTCTTCCGGATGAGCACCTCAGTAGAGAAAGCCAAAAACTGACTGGCATGATGTGGCGAGAGCTGGTCGCTCTTCGAGAGGTCCTAAAATCCTTAAAGATTTTCTGCTTTAGGCGATAAATTGGCTTCGTCCGATCTAGGCGTGTATAGCGCCCCAATTCGGCCTTCCGGATTCTAGGGGCTTCGCCGAAATGTAAAATTGTAGACTTCTATGGCTAAGTGAAAGTTATAAAGCCGCATAGTCCGATTGCCTTGTTCGCTGCGCCGGACACCTCCTTAAGGGACCAAGCATTTGGATAAAGAGTGTCCGGGTTTTCCACGAACACCCCAGTACTGGTTACGTGGGGGTGGAAGCCGACGACTGGCCTACTTTCAGAATTTTATAAACAGCCGCACAGAAGGTAATATTTTAAATAACAAAGGCGCTACATGGCGCAAGTAACTTCGTCTTTAAATTATGACAGAAGTGAATTCATTCTAAAATTGTGTCCTTGGTACATTCATCGGCCACGAGACGAGCACCCTTCATAACACCATCATAGTACATCTCGGGATGGCGATGCGCCTTGCCCTCCGGCGGCCTGTCCTTCACCAGCTTCTCCGCACCTAGCTTGCCCCAATGCACCTTGACGCGGAAAAAGGCCCGGCGGGCACCCTCAATGCAAACGGATCGCTTGATCACTTCAAGCCGCGGACATGCATCCACCATCCACTTGATCAGGCCAAAGTAGCTAGTGGGCAGGAGCTCACCAGGCCACATCCGGACTAAGAAACCTTTCATAGCCAATTCGGCCGCCCTGTGGAGTTCGACCAACTGCTTCAGTTGGTCACTCAGAGGCATTGGGTGTTCGGCCCCAGCATACTGGGACGACAACAGCTTCTCTGTTGAGCTCCCCTCCTGGGCACGGTAGAACTCCGCAACGTCTGATACGCTGCGTGGCAGATCTGCGAATGCCCCTGGAGAGCTCCGAATTCGAGTAAGTAAAAGAAATGCCTCCTCCACATGTTTGCTTTGCATGAAGAACTTCTTACCTGCTGCTATCTTTTTGGCCTCCTGGATCTCCTGCTGTGCCTTCTCGTCTTCGGCCTTGGCGTCTTTTATACTCACAAGGGCCTTCGCAAGCTCGGCCTCTCTCATCTTCAGATCATGCTCCACGCGCTCGTACATCTTACCGAGGTCCCGGAGCTCTTATTGTACCTCGACCACTCTAGCACTTTGCTTTTCACGCTCCTTGCATTCCAAGGCCGCCTTGTCTTCGGCCTCGGACAACGCTTTCTTTAGGGACGCCACTTCGACTGTGGCCCCTGTCACACAGTCACAACGCATTGGCGTTAGACTAACCAATTCTGTCTATCCTTAAATACATAAGAGCGGGGAATCACTTACCCTTGTTCTCCTCGAGGTGCCTCTTAGTCAGGTCGAGCTCTCCCTGCGCCTGCTCCAGGTCCCGCTTTAGTTCGGCAACCTCGGCTGTGCGAGCGGCAGCGGCAAGCAGCACAACCCACTTATTCACATGAATATTTATTATTAAACTCCTGCGGATCATAATTGACCCTCTGTTTGGCTTTTCCTACCGAACACCAAATAGAGTATTAGGGGCTACTACCTATCGGGTGGTAATCTCATACATTTTTTATTACTTACCTCAAAGCCGGTCAGCAGGCTGGTGCAGGCTTCGGTTAGTCCGCTCTTGGCAGATGAAACCTTCTGAATCACCGCACTCATAAGAGTGCGGTGCTCTTCATCCATGGAAGTGCCACGAAGCACTTTCCGCAGACAATTCGGTGCCTCAGGCGCAACGGAAGTCCTCGACACAGACGGCTCACCCTCCCTAATGAGGGGCCGCCCGCCTGAGTCCGGAAGCATTGAAGGTTCCGGAACTGTGTTCCGCTGAGAGCCCGGCTTACCGTGGCTCTCATCAACATGATCCGCGGGGATCTTAAACCCCGCGTGTCCGACATCTGGAATCCCACCTTGGGGCATCTCCAGAGTCACCTCCCCCCGCTCTGGGAGCCTTCGGGACAACACCTCTATGTCATCCGCGGGTTGAGGAGTAGTGGCCGTCGGAAGCAAATTCATCTCTGAATCGCTCAGGGATCCGGAGGAAGATACCTCGGGATGAGCCCTGGCCGGACTGCATATATGTTCGGCATTATAAATACAAAAAGTACGAAGTGAAATCGTGATAGAGTGTGGACACTTACGACCGCACTGGGGGCTTCCCCCTGGGCAGCCACCCCTCCTCGCTGTGAGCGGTCGCGGCGGAGTAGTCCGGAAGGGACACCCTCCCCTTCTTGGACGCCCCAGCCTCCCCCTCC